>NC_068394.1:2033673-2113673 GCF_023724105.1 Carassius gibelio | reverse complement strand
TTACTAAAACTTAATATAGAATACATAAAAAAAAATCTCAATGAACCTAAAATAAGTCACCCATCTACCAGTGCTTCAATTATTATATTTTCTCCGTGGTTCATTGCTTTTGTCAGTATTATTGGGAGTGAATTCCTTAGTGAAAATATTAAGTGTTATTGCTTTTTGCTGCAATCTTCAATTTTTACGATTTTTAATTAAGTTTTTTTTGAAGGAACTAATCCGGAGTATTACATTTTAGTTGAAAAGCGTTGTTGCTGTTATTCTCCTAAGTTGTCAGATTTATGATTTTCATCTTGGACAAAACATGCAACGTGCAAACAACTCTTAGCATTGCAGTATGTGATAGAAATGCCTTAGCATTCAGTTTTTTTCACTTGCAATCTGTTCAGAAGTGTAAAACTCCAGCTTACTCATGTTTTGCCCTTATGGTTTCACTACTGAACACTGCAGAAACATTGCAGAGGACGTGAATCATGCTGTTTCTGCAGAGCTGAGAAGTTACGCAATTTTACACATCATCCAATATACACCTGATCACTTTCTTATTGAAATTCTGTATGATATTGGTAATGATTTTTCCATCATTTAGAGCGGGACAGAGGGTATAGATACAGCGCTGTTTGAGTGCACTTTCATTGGGATGTCAAATAATGTGACCTTCATGTTTACACTGTTTTGTAGTAATTCTAAAGGAAAGTGTGCATGACGAGTAAGCGGTGTGTGTGTGTGTGTGTGTGTGTGTGTGTGTGTGTGTGCAGCGCTGGGTGCGGCGTATGGCACGGCGAAGAGCGGCACGGGGATCGCTGCCATGTCTGTGATGCGTCCCGAGCTGATCATGAAGTCCATCATTCCTGTGGTCATGGCGGGAATCATCGCTATATACGGACTGGTGGTGGCCGTCCTCATCGCCAACAGCATCTCAGACAAGATCACTCTGTACAAGTGAGTTACAGATCAGCACTTCTGTTCAACTCCCATTCAGATCAGGGTTATTACAGAAAACTGAAAGATAAACCAACTAAAAAAACCTAAAACATTTTTGTTACCTCAGATGACTGAAATTATTATATATATATATATATATATATATATATATATATAAAAAATAATGTTTTTTTTTCAGCTAGTTGCCATAGGAACTTGTCACACTTTCATTTAGTTAAACTAGATGTCCTGAAATAAACTAAAATTGAAATAAAAATAATAAAAACTATATAGAGATACAAAAATTTTAAAGATACAGCAAAATAATTTTTTTTTACTAAATTTAACATTGAAAATGAAACCCAATTCATAATATTATTAAATATCCTATAATATTATCTTACTAAAATAACACATATTCATGTTATTATATTATATATTATAGAATTTCTGTTGTTGATTCCAGTAGTATTCTTGCAGTTTTATCTGTATTGCTGATATTATTTTTGTGTGATTTTGTTTTTCAAAACATTTATACATTTCTTTAGAACTATATATTAGTAATTTAATTATTGAATTATTTATTTTTAATGAATTCATTTATTTTTATATAAATTTATTTTAATTCAATTAAATTTGGTTATCTTATACACCTTTATATATATTATTATAATTTTTTTTAATTGCTTGATATATCAATACCTTTTTAGCACTAGTTTACTGTAGATAAATTTCACTCTCTAAAAATGTTTCCATTTTAAAAAGAGTAAATTATTTGAATCTTGACAATTTATTAGGTCTCATTCACTAATAATTATGTGGATAATTTCCATTTGCACCAAAACATTTTTTTTTATTATTATTTATTTATTCATGTACCATATTTTCCAGACTATAAGTCGCACTTTTTTTCATAGTTTGGCTGGTCCTGCGACATAGTCAGGTGCGACTTATTTATCAAAATTAATTTAACATGAACCAAGAGAAAACATTACCGTTTCCAGCCGCCAGAGGGCGCTCTATGTCTTCAGTGTAGACTACAGGAGCAGTGAGCAGCATAGAGCGCCCTCTCGTGGCTGGAGACGGTAATGATTTCTCTTGGTTCTTGGTTCTAAATAAATGCGACTTATATATGTTTTTTTTCCTCATCATGACGTATTTTTGGACTGATGCGACTTATACTCAGGTGCGACTTATAGTCTGAAAAATACGCTAGTTATTTCTTTGTCTAACTGTCTGATTGTTGTGTGTGTGGCAGGAGTTTCTTGCATCTGGGCGCAGGTCTGAGTGTGGGTCTGAGTGGGCTTGCGGCTGGGTTTGCCATCGGCATCGTGGGAGACGCAGGCGTCCGTGGCACCGCCCAGCAGCCTCGCCTCTTCGTCGGCATGATCCTCATCCTGATCTTCGCTGAAGTCCTGGGTCTCTACGGCCTCATCGTAGCTCTGATTCTCTCAACCAAATAAACTGGCAGACAGCATGCTGCGCTGCTGGACCACACATGGAACAAAACGTGACGAGAGAGGAAAAAAAATAAATCGGTACCTTAAACTAAAATGAAATTAGATGAGTTGAGAGGTGAGGAGATCAATCTTACACTTTACAACAGGCTCTGCGTTTGGTTTTATCTCTGAAACTGTACAGTCGACTCGGTTTTGATTTCTTGTAAACGTGGTATATAGTGATTTCGTCCTGTGTCTGTGAAGAAAAAAAAATATCTATAATAATAATGCTGTAATAATCTCATTCTGTTTGTTTCCATCGATCTGTTCTCTTTGTGTTAGAGCGGGAACGCCGCCGGTTCCCGTCACGTGATTTGGGAGTTGTATACAGATTTCCACATTGGTGTCAAGAAGTGTTTGTGAAGTGGAAAAACACACGGCGAATCTGTACGTGGAATGAAATCGGTTTGGTTTACGTCCGTTTCTGTTTTCCGTTGATTTTATTTTTTAATTTATTGAGAATATTGTTCATGGAAATGTACTTGAAGCTCCTCAGATGCTTTGAATTGATATTTATATAAACATAAATATATATATATATATGAGAATAGAGCTGCACTGGGTCTGCTGCAGATGTTTGGGAGTATTTCAGCTCGATGTGTGTATTTCTGGTTGTTATCTGTGATGTTTGGTTGTATTAAAGGTGTGCGTGTGCCCCTCGATGGGTCTCACAAGTGTAATTTCCACATGTGTGTGTTCCCTGTGCTTCTTCATCATCAGACGTGTGTTTGCCTTCAATCTCAACCTTGAAATTAATTCATGTTTAACATCCTTAAAACATTTATTTTAAGAGTAAATTACTTTATTGTTCACTATCCATTACATGTTCTCATTTACTAGCCATTATGAGGATTATTTCTAATCACACAATTCTTGTCATCACAACACTTGCATACACACGGATTTGCCTCTAATGCATTGGTTCTCAATCTTTTCGATATTTTCTTAGGTATTCCTGAAAAAACTTGCTTGTTTTTCAACTTTTTTTTTTTTTTTTTTTTTACAGAATCTGGGTTTAAAATAATGACACTTAGTCCTTATATATTCTATAAGTCCTTATATATTCTATTAAAAAACAAAATTACAAAAGACAAAAAAACCTATAAAGGCTAAATATTTGTTGGCATTGGAAATAATGGAACAGGCCAAATGACTTCCTTACTTTTAAACAGGGGGACAAAAGGACACCATTCCTTGTATATTTGTCTTTTTTATTGAAAGCTACACTAGTATGAAACGCATTGCTTTATCAATAACACATGTAGTATTCTCCAGCTTCAGACGGATAAATCCTCTCATTATAAATGACTCAGTCCTGTATTGATGTGTTCAGTCAGTGTGTTTCAGGCGTCCAGGCTGCTGAGGAGAGTGTTAGCTATCTGACTGATGGCTGTGTATGTGCTGCTGTCCGGAAACGCCTGCAGGAAGTCCTGTCCCTCCTCTAAAGACGCGGTCAAGAGCGGATCCAGCGGTACTGAGCCTACACACACACACACACACACACACACACACGCGTGCATTTAAACATTATAGGATGTGAAGAACAGACCTGCTTCTAAAACTCATTTTTTCTTATTTAATAACAACAAATAATTATATTGTAATTATTTGTGACCCTGGAGCACAGTCTTAAGTCTCTGGGGTAAATTTGTAGCAATAACCAAAAAAACAATGTATGGGTCAAAATTATAGATTTTTCCTGTATGCCAAAAACCATTAGGATATTAAGTAGAGATCATGTTTCATGAAGATATTTTGTAAATCTCCTACCGTAAATTTATCAAAACTTAGTTTTTGATTAGTAATATGCATTGCTAAGAATTCATTTAGACAACTTTAAAGATGATTTTCTAAATATTTAGATTTTTTTGCACCCTCAGATTCCAGATTTTCAAATAGTTGCATCTCAGACAAATATTGTCTGATCCTAACAAACCAGACATCAATGGAAAGAATATTTATAAATAAAAAAATCACACTTATGACTGGGTTTGTGGTCCAGGGTCAGATGTACTGTAAATAATAATAATTGTGATTATATATATATATATAATGTATGTGTAAGAGTTATTATCAGCATAAAAAGTTCAGTGAAAGCTTAAACATTGAACATGAATTCAAGTATGTATTAGTATTTGGTTTGTATGTCTTGCACTCCATCATGTTTTAAGAAGTTCCACAGATAATCTTAAAATTACAAATAATTATATATTATATATATCAATATACATTATATATATATATATATATATCAATATATATGTGTATATATATATCTATGTATATATATATATACATCTATATATATATATATATAAATCAATATATATATATATATATATATATATATATATATATATATATATATATATAAACAATTTAAAATATAAAAATGTATAAATTCAACATTTAATATATTTTTTATACACACACACAAATATTTATTAAAATGTATTTCCAGACTGCAGAATCTTTATCTTTAGTATAGCATGTTTTAGTATAGCATGTTTGTTTAATTTAGCTTTCTCAGACTGATCTACAGTGTGACGTCAGACATTAGGACCACACTATCATCTCATCTATGCTGCACTCAAATCTCATTGAAATAAACACAAAATTAAATGCTGTGCGCCATCGAGTGGTGAGTGGTGGAACAGCATGAGTGAAAAGTGTTGGTTGATCGGCACATTACCTAGAAACACAGATCCTGTGAGCTTGGCTAATTCCTCACCTCCACCTTTAGAGAAAATGTTACTGCACTCCTGAAAAACACAGCTCAGTGTTCAAATACAGATCGTTTGATGGCATTTTCCCGTATAGCTGTATGTGTTTGATACTCACAGAACAGTGTGGACACACAAAGCCGCTCATGTTCTCCACGATGCCCAGGATTTTCACAGCGGTCTTCTTACAGAAGGTGATCTCGCGCCGCACATCTCCTGTAGACACCGCCTGCCGTTTGAAAAGGGTGTTAAAGCACGTTATTCAGCAGATTAGAGATCCACAGCATCGTTGTGTTCACCTGTGGTGTAGTGACCAGCACGGCTCCGTCCACTCTGTGTTTGCGCAGGTTCTCCAGCACGGCCAGGTGTTCGTCTGATGTCCCCGGGGGCGTGTCCACTAGCAGAACGTCCAGTTCTCCCCACGCCACATCACTGACAAACTGCCCAATCAAAGCTGAGGAAGAGACGAGGGATGTGAAACCTGAACGCATCAGGTTCCAAAGTTCAAGTGGTTAAATTGCAACCGTCAGACCTGTTTTTTTGGGCCCCCTCCATATGACGGCCTCATCCGAATCCTCCAGCAGGAAGCCGATGGACATGATGGCGAGCTGCTGCTGGGGGTCTGCGTACACAGGAACCCACCCTGCGTCACACTGATGCACCTCCGGCTTCCCCACACTCAGCATTCGCGGGATACTGGGCCCGCACAGATCCACATCCAGGATTCCCACCTGGACACCAAAACATACAGCATCACATCATGACCAACAGAATAGAGTCTAGGAGATCAGACCATAATAGAATACAGTAGATCAAAATACAATAGAACACAAAAGAATAGAATATAGCAAAAGAGAACGGAATAGTGCAGAATAGAATAGAGTAGACTGAATAAAACATGATTGAATAAAATACAGCACAATATAATGGAATACAGCAAAGTAATCAAATACAGCACAGTAGTATAGAGCAGCATATAATAATATACAGCAGAATACAGCATAATAGAGCAGAAGAAAATAAATGAAATAGAGCAGAATATAATAGAACAGAGCACCATAGAATCGAATACAGTGGCATATAGAAAAATACAGCACAATATAATAGAATAAGGCATGATAAAATAGAGCAGCATAGAACTAAATAGAGCAGCATAGAACTGAATAGAGCAGAGCAGAATAAGTTAAATAGAGCACAGTACAATAGAGCAGAATATAATGGAACATAGCACAACAGAATAGAATATAGCAGAATAGTAAGAAAATAATAAAGTCTAATAGAATGGAGCAGAATATAATTCAGCACAATATCACATAATAAAGCATAAGGTAATAGAACACAATAGATTAGATTTACAATAGATCTGCAAAGAATTTAATAAATTGAATAAACAGAATTGAGCACAATTTAATATAACAGCAGCATAGAATTTAACAGAGCACAAGAGAATATAATAGAATTGTGAACAGAGCACAATATAAGAGTAAAGCAGAATAGAATTAAGTTAAATTTAATAAAATTCAATAGAACAAAACAGAACTGAGCACAATATAATAGTTCTGCACTGAATTGAATAGAGCAGAATAACATGAAATGCAGCACAGTAGAATAGAATATAACAGGACATAACTGAATAGAGCACAATGGGATATAATAGAATTGTGGACGGAGCAGAATCGAATAGAGCAAAACAGAACTGAGCACAATATTACAGAATAGTTCTGTATTGAATTAAATGAAGCAGAATATCAGATGAAATGCAGAATAGAATAGAATAGAGGGGAACAGAATAAAACAGAATAGAACTGAGTGGTATTTGACCTTCTTGCCCGCGTGTTTGAGCGCCAGGGCGAGTTCAGTGGTGATGGTGCTCTTCCCCACTCCACCTTTACCAGACAGAACCAGAACCACGTGCTTCACCTGATGCAGATTACCTTTCTCTGAGAGACAGGCGCACATGTGAGATTCGGGTTAATTCACCCATTTATAGATATTTAGACATTGTGTTACTTTACAGTTTATTAAGACCGCTTACAAAAATACTGCAGTGGTACAGTGATGCTAAAATGTAATATCATGGTACCTTGATATAGACCTTAGTACTGAATGATCGATTACCATAATGTGTAGCAATGGAAGTCCAAAGAATAGCATCATAGCAAAATGCTCATATTATTGTAATTATCTTTCTTTATTCCGTTGCATTTTATGACAACGTAAATTAATAGTTGTGAAGTGATTCAGTTGTATTCCATAAACATCTGTTATGAAAAAGTCTCGCTGTTTGCTGCGATCATACTCACCGCTGCTGTCCATGTTTATTTTACTTCCGCAATACGTCGAATGACGTTTTACGTTGTTGAGCCCGCCTAAGAGCAAGCTCGTCCAATCAGACACAAGAGTGCGACGCATCTGACGTTCCAATTGGTCATTAAGCCAACTAAATCACGCCACTGTTAATATTATTTATTTAATTTTATATATATATATAAACATAGCAGCGGTGACTATGATCGCAGCAAACAGCGAGACTTTTCATAACAGATTTTATAACTTTTTCATAACAGATGTTTATGGAATACAACTATATATATATATATATATATATATATATATATATATATATATATATATATATATATATATATATATATATATATATATATATATATACACATATATATATATATATATATATATATATATATATATTAATATGTCCTTATACCGTACATATAGTTTCTTGATTAAATAATGTCAGGCACAGTTTGAGCATTAGTGAAGTGTAATAGTTATTTATTAAAATAACTCTAGCTTAATAGTGTAGCCTTAAGAGATTTTAACCCCTCCAAAAGTGCTTTGTTAAGAAAAGCTCTGTATGAATTTAATTGATTATTATTATTATTATAACAGATGAGATGTTATAATCATATTTGATTATTATTGGTTTGGAGTAAGAATTATGCTAACACTCAGTATAAGGGTCTAGTAATATATTAAGAATTGTTATAAGTAGTCAAATTAGTATTGCTATTATTTTTATTCATATCGGAGGTTTAGGGGAATTTGTTTTCAGTGTTTTATTTTTTATTTGATTCAAATTTAAATGACTGTATGTACTCATGCACTATAACTGTTAAGAAATCAGATTTATTTTTGAATGCCATTTTCTGTTTATGTACTAAAATAGCTAAAAGTAGACATTCTACTAATCTAAGAATATTAGTTTACAAACGTCCAAAGTTATAATTATAATTTATTTCAATTAGATACGTTTTTTGACACAGCAGACAACACAGTCGATTTTATATGATTAGAAAAGAATTAACTTACACAAAAATGCTACTGATAAACAGTCAGGTACAGTACAGTATGGCAGTAAAGTCAGTTTGTGTGTTTTAAATTATATTTCTATTACACTGATGTTTATTTGCACAAACGCACAAGGAATTTATGGTTTCCTAGAGCTCTATGTACATAAAATAATCAAGGTTAAAAGGATTAAGAATGAAAATAAAACTGTAAAAATAAAGAAGTAAATAATTAATACAATAAAAAGTAAATTAAATTAAAAATGAAAGTATAAAGAAGTTGTATATTAACTAATGCATGCACAAAAATTGATTAGACTTTTACATAAAGTCAAAAACAGATCACTTTAAATTGTTTACTTCCTTAATGCATATTTCTGTTTTTATTGGAGATGATTCATCTGTACATGCTGTTCCAAAGAAATACTTCTTTCTAATCTTTACTGAGAACTGAAGCGGTTTCTCTTCCTCTGAGATGACTTTCCTTTTGCGCTGATGTCTCTGGAGGTTATTGGACTGGATAATGATTTAGTCGTTGTTTCAACAAGCCCTCATTCTGTCTGGCTCATCAAATATCAGAAATATGTCATGTATTACAGAAGAATTTCCGCTGGCTGGCTATTGATCTGCATTCTGACAGAAAACTCTAAAAAGTCCTGAAGGATCCAACAACACACAAAGGCACTTTTTATTTCTTAGATTATGCACTCAATATGTGTTCTTGTACATTATGCTCATTTTAATAATGACATCCCTAAACCCAGAAAAGATGTGCATTTTTTTATATTTTCAATATTAATCAACATGAATCAAATTATTCTATAGTTAGTAAGACCTATAATAAATAGTAAACAGTAAAGTCAAACACATGTCATTGTTTCTGTTAGAAAGAATATAGAATATAGAGCCTTTCTGTTTCATGTTTTTGTATTTGTGTTGCATTTGAGAAGTGTTGCTTATCATTTTGCTTAAAAAATATTGTGCCAATATTTTGAATTCAAAAGTTTTGCAAATAGAAGAACAGACCTGTGATAAACATTGCATGATAATGTACTTATTTAATTAATTGGTTTTCTATTGTTTTGTGTGTTGTAGGCGAGCATGTGGACCTCCATCCAGCTGCTGGTTCCTCAAGCCACACGGCACTGACCACATCCAAACAGATGTTCGGCATCTGCTTTTCTAACCTTGTGAACAGACAGATACTGGGAACCAAGTCTAGGTGACATTAAAGGCCAGAAATCAGGTTTAATGCACACCGAAATCAATATATGTTCATGCATTATACTTGCACTATGCATGATATTTTTTAAAGCATCATGATATTTTTTGTATTATCTTGGAATACCATGTATATGAGTTAGAGAGTATATATGTCTGTTGCTCAGAGATGGCAATATATGATGATCTTCATGCTGGCCAATACCAACAGCTGCATTATCACCTCTACCACACACACACACACACACACACATCCGCCAACTATGGTCTCTGAATCACCCATCATCATAGATGGGTAACCTCATGTAACCATAGCAACAGTACGATGAGCGAACACTGTGAAGAGTTAGCACGAGGAGGAGTAAAACGAGTTTGATCGGTGTAATTACAGGATATTCTCAGAGCCAGAAAAGCTGGATTTGCCTCTATTAATGTCTACATCGTGAGTTAGAATGATAGAGAAACTGCTGTCAGTGGAGTCGGACTTATGCACGACTCGAACGACACACGAACTATGAGTTTTGAGTCAGCTGTATGTTGGAATAGAGGAGGAGGTTTTTGGCTTTAAAAACACATTTCAACAGAGGTGGATTGGTATCGCTCATGACCTAATGCAATGAAAACGAACTGATAATGAACCCTGTTTAGTTTTGTAATACTGTATTTATTCTGGATCATATCATGTTCATCAGTGCATGTGATACTACAGGAAAAAGATTCATTATCTTAATCGGTAGATAAAATGAGGTAGAATATCCTATGTCAAATGAATGTCATGAATAGTTTAATGATGACCTTGAGATATTGAGGTTATTGAGAAATGTGTCATATTTTATTCAGTATTAATGCTATCATAAAGACTTCAGGTACTCTCATTTGAAGAGTTTCTCTTTCCAGATTTTCCAGAACAGTGTCAATGACTTGCTAATTTGAGCAAATCAGAGGGTTTGTCTTTAAATTGACTATGTTGTTTTAAAAACAGATTTATGAATCATAAAATGTTATTATTGCCTTTGAACTTGTATTAATAGCTGCATACAAAATGATCAAATAATAATTTTCTTTAAATAAAGAATAAAGTTTTGTGCCACCGAGAGATTATGAACACTGTTCCCTTTTGTAATTTTATTGCACATATACTATATACACATATGCAAAAAATATATTTGTATTTTTATTTAAATATATACAAATCAATTTGTTTTAATATAGTGTAATAAATATTTTATTAAAACATATTAAGATATATTATGAATGTATGAATAAAGACAATAACATAAATATTTAAATATCTAAATTATATTTTTATTATGATAAATCAATCTTAAGTATATATTAAAAAGTTAGTTTTGAAATTATATATATATATATATATATATATATATATATATATATATATATATATATATATATATATATATATATATATGGCATTAAGGCCAACCGGGGGCACTAGAGAGCCGCTCAGGTAGGATTGGTCACTCTCTGTGGGCGTTAAAGGGTAGTTATTAAAGATATTAATGCATGAATTATTTAGTGTTGCGCTTTTTCATTTTATAACCTGCTGAAAATGACTGAAACACCGTTTAAATCCTTAAAAAATACTGACTGTAAGTTTATAATAACTTAAGTTTACCCCGTGCACAGTCCACCTACCTTGAAGCTTGTTATTACGCATAAAATTTGAGCGATTGAAGAATCTGATTGGACGCTGACTTTCTCTGACTATAAAAATTAGGCGTGTCTCTTCACGTGATTTGCTTATGGCGTCTGTCAGTTAAGTCGTGCCCCGCCCTCTTCGTTCCTGCGAGTGTATTGAGTGTGTAGTGTGTGACCGTGGGAAACAGACACACTGCGGCCGCACAGATCTGAGAAAACCCGTCTTTGAAGCGGAAGGTCTCTAGTGAATCCACACCGAGACGCATCATGCAGTCTCGGGATAGTTGTCGTCATGTCTCGCTGAAAGGTTCGTCAGGAGCGGTGAGCTAGTGGAAAGTAAACACCTCTTCTCCATCACTGAGTGGTTCTATAAGTTTGCCACAGTATTTTAGAACTCGCACTGAACGCATCGGCGCGCATCCGTGTGCCTGCGGGGACGCGCATGGATCGAGAGCGCGGACTGGATCCTCTCAGAAATTAACCCAAGAGAGCTCGGCTGAATTTAAACTTTTTTTTTAACAACAACAACAAAATATATTATTATTGTCCTCGTTGTGTGGTTCCTATCAAATTAAAATTGGCATAAAATAAATCGTCGCAGTCAGTTTGTGATGAGGCGGACTGCAGCGCGCGCGGGAGGACTCTCCACTGGAAGAATTATTGCGCAGTTTTTAAAATAACGGAAAATCGGGAGCTCGCTCGCGGCGTAGAGAGTATGTCTGCGAAAGATAACGCCTGCCGACAATTCCAGGCTAATATTTTCAACAAGAGTAAATGCCAGAACTGCTTCAAAGCTCGAGACGCGCACCTGCTGAGTGATGAAGACTTCACACAGGTGAGTTACCCCTAATATTAATATTAATCCATCTGTGAAGAGAGCGAGTATGGACTGATGATTTACAGTGTCAAATAACTTAACTAATGACCTGCAAGCTGCTTCAAAACTACACTAACAACAAAGTTTAAACATGGTAGACCTCGTTTTAGTGCCACGCAAAAAAAAAAAAAAAAAAAAAAAAAATTACGAGATTAAAGTCGTAATATTACGAGAATAAAGTCGAAATATTACGAGATTAAAGACGAAATATTACGAGATTAAAGTCGAAATATTTCGAGAATAAAGTAGAAATTGTTTGTGAATAAAGTCAAAATATTACAAGATTAAAGTCGAAATATTACGAGATTAAAGACGAAATATTACGAGATTAAAGTCGAAATATTTCGAGAATAAAGTAGAAATTGTTTGTGAATAAAGTCTAAATGTTACGAAATTAAAGTCTAAATATTTTGTGAATAAAGTTGAAATATTACGAGATTAAAGTCGAAATATTTCGTGAATTAAGTAGAAATATTACGAGATTAAACTCGAAATATTTCGTGAATAAAATCAAAATATTTCGTGAATAAATTCGAAATACTTTGTGAATAAAGTCGTAATACTAAGAGAATAAAGTCTAAATGTTTCGAGGACTTAAATATCACTCTCTTATAATATTATAATTTTTTTTTTTTTAACCTGGCACTAAAACGCCGTCAAATATGAAATATTTAAATAAATATTATTTCATATATATATATATATATATATATATGTGTGTGTGTGTGTGTGTGTGTGTGTGTGTGTGTGTGTGTGTGTGTGTGTGTGATTATACACACACATATATTTCTCCTAAACCAACTAAAAGGTTCCTATCAATCCATATAAAGCCTTCAAAACTACACTAACATGGTAATACTATGGTTTTTAGACATTGTACCATGGTCCAAAGTTGGCTCCCCATTATATTATGACAATAAAACCTTACCATAATACCATATTTTGGATGTGTACTATGGTAAATACAGTAAATTCTTTCAACCTTTATTTGTAAAACTAGACCTCAGGTTTATAACTAATAACATTTTTTCTGCAGGATGTGCTTGGTAATAGTAGTTAAATATTAGGGTTGCTTGAAATTTTGTAGGTTCAAACCCTAGCGAGGTTTATCCATAGGGTGGATTGTTATTAAAATATGAAGTGATGATGCAAAGAAAGACGTGAAAGCAAGCGATTATGTCTTTGAATGTGTGAGAGAGAAATCCAGAGAAATGAGCCTCAGTCTTTTTTTAGAAAGCACTTAGAAATTGAGTTGACAGTGAATTGAAACAGGTCTTTAGTATCTGTAAAGGCAGTCAAAGTCATATGTTAAGAGTCCAATCCTCCTGGCTGTGGAGTTTACTTATTTTTGAGGTTCAGATTGAGATTGAGTTTTTGATTCTGATGTCTTCTTTCTTCCTGCTCTAAAGGTCCACATGAAACCCATTTTACTTCTGTGATTTGATGTATTTCCAAGTGAATCTAAGATATTAATCACAAAAGTATAATATATACTTATATACAATCAGAAAATATAATATATTATAGTGAAATGTCTTGGCAAAATAATAAAGTTATGCATTTTTGAGCATAAGGTCAAAATTAAGTCAGAAATGCAAACTCAAAGTCATAATATTTTAAGTATGAAGTCGAAATAAATTCGAAGCATGATTAAAGTTGTAATTTTGAGAATCAAGTCACAAGAATAAAATTGTACCGTAGCAAAGTTGTAATATTTTGAGTATGAAGTTAAAACTATGAGAAATAAAAATAATATATAGTGTTACTAAAATAAATTCATAGCATTACAAGATTAATATTGCAATATTTTAGACGAAAATAAAGCTGTAACATTATAGAAATTAATATAGTACAAGTTGTAATATTTTGTGAATAAAGTAGTATATTGTGTAAGTTAATTATTTTATAATATAAAAAAACCTACAAAAGTAGAAGAAACAGCTTGAATATTACAATGAAAACGTCTCTGGACTTTAGTAATATTCTACTTTATCTAAAAGTAAAACTTTATTAATATAAAAAAAAATTCTACAACTTTCTTGTAATATGACTATAATATTTTCAATATCCCAGAATATTATGCTTCTAATGTCGTTTTGCAAAATAACGGAAATTGAGTAGATTTTGATTTCATCTTGACATTAAGAATTTTATGTTACATCATGATTAGAGAGTACTTTTCAGACTGTAAGTCGCACTGGACTATAAGTTGCATTTCTTTAGAACCAAGCACCAAGAGAAAACATTACCGTCTACAGCCACCAGAGGGCGCTCTATGTCTTCAGTGTAGGCTACAGGAGCAGTGAGCAGCATAGAGCGCCCTCTGGTGGCTGTAGATGGTAATGTTTTCTATTTGTTTATTTCTCTTGGTTAATTTCTCTCGGTTCATGTCAAATAAATTTTGGTAAATAAGTCACACCTGACTATAAGTCACAGGACCAGCCAAACTATGAAAAAAAGTGCGACTTATAGTCCGGAAAATACGTTACATTCAAAATTATATACTTTACTTAAAGGAGCATTGCGTAGGTTCTGAAATTTCTAACTGTTATTGACACCATTGGCCGTTAGAGGAACTGCAGCCAGTCTCATGCTCATTCTCAGTGCGCAGAGGAGCACGCTCTTTTTTTTTTTTTTTTACTTCGAGGAGGGTCTGTGGGTGTCTGAATTGTGCTGGAGGCTGGTCGCTTCTTTCCATCCGCAGAGTCCATTTACTTTTACATTACATTTATTCATTTAGCAGACGCTTTTATCCAAAGCGACTTACAGATGGAAACAGTTTTCCATTTGAAAACACTATTGCCGCTGCTTACTATAATGGCTGGCGTGCCGTACGGTTGTAAGCCCAAGTAGACGAGAACGCGCATGACGTCACATTTTGTGAATTTTCGCGCTAATTCGGGCCCGACTCCTCCACACACAGTTGAGCCTACAGGCTGATAGAGGCAACCGTGGTGGACAGTCGAGGCGTCATTCTTTTCTTTACATAATGGTTGGCTCATACTATCTTAAAGATTTTTTTAAGTAAAAACCTCCACATAGCGCCTTTAAACATTTCAATACTTGAGCAAAGCTGCGCAAAGATATAAGTGAACTTACGAATTGTTATGAATCGATTCACTTAAATGGACAGTTTGATTCAGATGTAGAAACCAGCGACAACATCCTAGCATCTCTCTCTCTCTCTCTCTCTCTCTCTCTCTCTCTCTCTCTCTCCCTCCCTCTCTCTCTTTCTGTCTCGCTGCAGTTGGTCAGGTTTTTCAGAGTTGTTCATTCCACACATATTTATGTCTATGCTTTTTGTCATGCTATTAGAATCCACCCTCCCCCTTGACACACGCACACGGACACACACACACACACACACACACACGCTCTCTGTGAGACCGTCTGATCTCAGTTCTGCTGTTATGAGAGAAAAAGGGGGCTGTAAAAATAAACAGAACAAACTTTATCCATTGAAGAGGAAAATCTGGCCTACATTAGCCCTTCTCTCGCTCTCCATCTCTCTTTCTCTGCGTCCCGTCCGCTCCTCATCACTGCTTTCCCAGAGCTCAGAACTAATTGCATAAGTTTAGTATTTAGGGTTAGTGTATTGAACTGGAAGGGTTTGAGTCGAGCAATATGAGAACTAGAAGAATGAATTTCACTTTCGTCTTTTTCCGTCCTGCACTTGTTCTGACGAGACTTGTTTCTTTCTAATGTTTTTTTTTTTTCCCTCAGACATTTTTCACGTGCCATCGTTCAAGTTGTCACACCGACATTCCTTTAACCAGATGATAAACTGCCATTCATTCATTCACAACTCGGATCTCTTTAATATCTCCTTCGTTTCTTCTAGACATCAAATGGAGACTTTTGCTGAAGTCTCTGATGTTTCAGAAGAGATCTCAACTGTGCAAACTAATGATTTATAAACTAATAGCTTTATACTCTTCATTTATATCAGCTTTGTTGTTTCTCTTTTCCATTTTAGTTGAAACAAAGAACTATGTTGAAAGCTATCTGCTGAGCTTTGAAAGAGGAAGCTTCATTTTCCCTTAGCGTTTCATTTTTTCATTTGAGGTTTCTGTAATATTACAGATCTGTCCGTGGGCACTCACAGGAGCGTCACGTGCAGAGATGTTATTCCTGTTTTGGTGCTTTTCTTTGGCATGTTTCCTTAAAGGTGAAATGTGTTTTTCAAAGTTAAAATACTTTCTTATATCCCAGTGTAATGTTGAGAGTCTGTTCCACAGTGCAGACGAAAAGAGACCGTCTGATTGACATTTAAAGTGAACAACCATGGTTTGTTTTGTTTTCTCGTGCTGGTAGGAGCAGGTTTATCTAAAGTAGTTGATGCCACATCAATGAGAAGAAGAAGTGATCATTTGTCTTGAATCACGGTCTCAGTGTTCTTGTGCCATGTGTGTTGAATGTTTCAGGCCAAACTCATCTACGGTGGATGGCTGCTCCTGGCACCTGAAGGAACAAACTTTGACAATCCTCTGCACAGATCACGGGTTCGTATGATTGCAGTGCTCTTTAAAGTCCAGCAAAACTTCACCAGGACCTCGCCGCTGCGTATGGATTATAATGCAGCGCTGCACTTTTTGCTCAGCAAATTCACTTTGGCAAAACAAAAAAATAAAAAAATATCCAAACACCAAAATAAAAGGGAGAATATAAGAAAATATTTAGGGGTTGCACTTACATACTTAAACACACACATACACATATGAGATATTTTAACACCCATATTCTGTGTGGGGTCATTTTAATAATTTAATATCAGGTTGCTACTTAATGACTTTTCCTAATTGGATGTGATTGTAAAAAAAAAAAAAATTTCTTATTAAAAAGAAAAAAATAATTGGACTTTGATTAGGAAGTTCTTAAAATAATTTAAGATTAAAAGCCAATTGTTATATATTGGGACCTCAAACATAAAAAAGTCCATCTTAACAAAAAGTGGTTAAATCAATGATCGTTAGAGCAGTTAAAGCAATATATATATAAAACATATACATATATATAAAGATGTTCTGCATAATATTTAATACAACAATGGACCAGAATTGTGAGTTAACTCTACAGTATGTGTGCTTGTTAAGGGACGAACAAGTCAAGTGTGTGTGTGTGTGTGTGTGTGCGCGTGTGCGTCTGTGTGTGTGTGTGTGTGTGTGTGTGTGTGTGTGTGTGTGTGTGTGAGGGGGCCGTGGAGTCGCTGACTCACTCTCATTCTCTCTCTCGAGCTGAACTCATGAGAAACAGCAGGAGAGGGAGTTTGTGGGATGGGAAACAATTCGACAGCAAACAGGAAATCACAGATAGACAAACAAGATGGAAAGATGATTCAAAATAACCCAAAGTATATGTAGTATATACAAGTAGGTATGTGTAGGATGTGGTGGTCAACCAAATGGCTCTTGCTAATCTCCAAAGTTTAAAATTCAGTTGAATGACACTGACAAAATTGTGTTAACAATGTAAATAAAATGAATTATTATATTATAAAATATTTACCCCAAATGCACATCTTTAAATAAAATAACATGAAGGTACTACTTCTGTAAATAGTCATGCATCTACCAAATCTGATAATACATGCATTATAATTTATATAACTATATAGACACTTAAGTCAGACTTAAAATGCTTTCAAGATCTTAAACATGAAGATGGCATCATGTTTCACTCATGCACTGGTAATTTCTTCTCTTGCAGAAGTGGCAGAGGCGTTTTTTCCTTCTGTATGAGCATGGACTCCTGCGTTACGCACTGGATGACATGGTGATGTATTCTCATACTGTAAATACGTGTTTTCATGTTCTGTCTGCAGTATGTGGGCGGCTCTGTGTGGACAGATCTTCTGGATGTGTATGATACTGCCTGTCTGCTGTATGTTGTGTGTGTTTGTATATGCATTGATGTATACTGGATCAATATAAGTTAAACTTGTTCTTTTTTGCTTTAAAAAAGCCCAAATCTGTGTCACAATGGAAATGGGGCCAATTTATTCAAATGTGAAGCTCTTCGTTTTATAAAAGCACGTGATCGTGAGCTCTTTTGTGCATGTGTGTGTGTGTGTGTGTGTGTGTGTTTGTTAACGTAAGTGTGTGTCTGGAGCTACATGAACATGAAGTCAGTCACTGCTGAACGCAGGAAGTCCAGGTCCGACCCGGTTCGGGTGATAATGATGATCTCTGTGTGTGGGTGGGTGAAGCGGCGCTACATCCGCAAGCTACCCACAATCCATCTGTGCCCACTTCCCTCCTACACTCAGATATCCAGGAACAGAGATGAATGTACACATTACTGAGATCTCTCGTTCTGGAGAAGCGCTCGCAGCCGAGAGAGAAAGAAGGACAAATAAGAAAAGTATTTAACAAGGGAGGGATGATATTCTCTTAGTAGTCAGATGCTGTGTTTCAATGTGATTGACGGACAGTGCAGTCAGTTGCTTTTTCTGTTTCTTTGGTCTGTTTTTGGGAAAGATGGAAGTTAATGGTGACCAGTGGCTGTCGAGCTCCAAAAAACAATATACACGCATTAAAACAGCAGTCCATGTTGTACATTATCTGATTACTCATTTGTGTCCGAAACTGAAATTTCTATTCACTGGAAATCTCGCTTGACAACTGATTACTTGGAAAACATTGTCTTCTACTAAAAATAACTCCATTGATATTCCACAGAAGAAAGTCATGTGGGCTTTTCAAAGAGATGAGGTTGTGTAAGTGATTCTTTTTTTAAGATGAACTATTAGTTTACACACAAACATGTAGTCAGAGATGTTAATTTAGTAATGCTGTTACAGATTCAGCATTTAATGAGTTAAATATAGTCTTTTTGAGTGATTCAGTGAGTCATTTGCTTGTGAATCGAATTACAGGGGTTGCTCAGTCTATTCACTGTAGGATCCAGTGTTGTTGTTATTAATTTAAACTAGGGCTGCACAATTAATCAGATTTCTAATCGGGTTTACAATTATGGATGCCACAAACCCACTTATGTTATTAGGCACACTTAAGATGTTTTTTTCTTTCTAGATGTTATCTTAAGGGTTTTTCAATTGTTTTAGTTTTAGTATAACAATATAACACCATTCATATTTATACTTTTAAAAATATAATAGCACATTATTACTAATTAGGGCCCGAGCACCGAGGTGCGAGGACCCTCTTGTATCTGCTTTGTTTTTTATTATTAGGGCTCAAGCCTGGAGGGCGAGAGCCCTATTGTTTTCCTTAGGATTATTTGTTATTATTATTATTAGGGCTCAAGCCTGGAGGGCGAGAGCCCTATTGTTTTCCTTAGGATTATTTGTTATTATTATTATTATTTATTATTATTATTTTTCTTCAAGGTTTCGGGGGCTTTTGGGGCCCTTAACATGCTTAAAAAGTCTTGAAAATTGGCACACACATTGGAACCTGCGGCCATTAGGGCCGGGCAGAGACTGATACACGGGCGTGGCACAGGGGCTCTACAGCGCCCCCTGGAATATGGAGGGCCATATATCATACATACTTGCACATAGACATACGAAACTCGGTACACATATAGAACTCATCAATACAAACAACTTTCGTATTGCATATCATAGGCTCCGCCCAACAGGAAGTTGGCTATTTGGGGTTTATTATTCATATTTGTCGTCAAAGTTGTGGGGGCTTTTGGGGTCCTTAACATACTCAAAAACTCTTGAAAGTTTGCGCACAATTTGGAATCTGTGGCCTTTAGGAGCCTGCAGAGGCTGGGACACGGGCGTGGCACAGGGGCTCTACAGCGCCCCCTGGAACACAGTCATAAATGTTGATGTATAGCTCACACATACTTGCACGTATTAATATGAAACTCAGTACACATATAGATCTCATCGTGCCGAACAACTTGCGTATTGCATGTCATAGGCTCCGCCCAACAGGAAGTCAGCTATTTAGAGTTATGTAAAAAGCGCATGCTCTGGAATTTGAAATACTTGTCATAGGTTTTTTACTCGATTGCCGCCAAACTCGGTCAACATGATCTCAAGACACTGGGGATGAAAAATTGCCAGGGGATTTTTGATATCTCAAACGGTTTGCTCGTGGCGAGGCGTTGAAATTATGGCGAGAAATGAGAAACAGGAAGTGTCTAATACCATCCACATACATTTCCTGATTTTAATCAAACTTCATCAGATTATTCTTTGTATGATGTCGATCGCATATATGTGACTATTAGGATTCAAAGTTATAGCGCCACCAACTGGCAGCAGGAAGTGTGTCATTTTCAAAATGCTTTGTATTCAGCATCTTATTTTTACTCGATTTGCTTCAAACTTCATCAGAATAATGTTAAAACACAGCCTATATTAATCTGCTAGGGGGATATTGATATCTAAAAATATTGTTGCCGTGGCAACATGTCAAACTTGAATACTTCTCAGGTGATTTTAAGGCATATAACATGCTTAGAATTTCATCAAACTCAGAACACATATCAGTATTTATGATAACTAGACACTGGCAAAAGTTCATAAGAGGGCGTGGAAGAGGCACTCTATAGCGCCACCTTTTGTCAAAAGTGGGGGGGTTAGTTTTAGCTACAGACACCAAACTCGGTACAAAAATTGTTCTTATCAAGACGGACAACTTTCTAATTCACAGTCATCAGCTACGATCAACAGGAAGTCAGCTATTTTGATTTGAATGTGTATTTTTTTTTACATTTAGCTGTGAATTAATGCATACTGCTCAGAGGAGAGTAACACTATACACACCAAACTTTGTCTACATGATGCCAAAACATTTTAAACAACTTAAATTGCCAAAGGATTTTGGATAGCTTGAACGGTTTTGTCATGGTGATTTTTTTAAATGACAGTAAAAATGGAATTATTAATTGTCCTGCATTTTTAAATTCCAAACACTTCAAAACCTTTTTTCATACAGAAAAAAAGTCATTCTGAGTAAATATGGATAGTTTCACGACTTTACAACACTGTATGGATAACAGAAAATTAAAAAACTGTCAGACATCTCATCTCACTCTGTCCATCTGTTTGAGTATTATGTGCTGAGACTTACATTGTCTGAGAGAAAATGCGCCCCTACAGGTGCAGTTACCGGACTAAAAAAGGGAGGAGACTGTCTTTTGGTTTCGATTTTAAATCGGTTAAAATACAAATAAATACTTGGATTTAATTCACACTGACAAGCTAAACCAACATATATGATTATTATCAGGTCAGGGCTCATTAATAATTGATGTGTGGTCAGTGATACGTGAGAAACACGAGAGATGAATCACCGCTCTGAGCAGGAGCGTGTGGAATGATGAGCTCAGAAAAAACGAGTTTATTCTTGTTTTATAGCTATTAAAAATAAAGTATTGCAGCGATATCACACAATTCACCAATTAGAGCACACCAAGAGCTAAATTAAGATGTTTTTGAACTGTTTGTGTGAAAATGAAATATTTGCGGCTGCCTATCTGAAATCACTGCCTCCGATCAGCGCGCACAGTGTCACAAGTTCAAAACTAACGAATTTATTCTTGTTTAAGAGCTTTTTAAAATAAATTATTGCCATAAATGCACACAATACATCCATTATAACACAACACGAGCTAAATGCAGGTGTTTGTGACCCGTTTAAGTGTGCAAGACTATTTGAAAGCGCGACTGGCAGAATAACATGTATCTCTCGAGCTGCAGGATTCTGCCTTTCGTCGTAAGAACGAACACATCACGGACAAGATTATTTCAAAATACATAATAGCTTGGCTAATATAAACGAAAACAGCCACGTGAACATAAACTGTTGAGAATTAAATCTGAAGTGGAACTACTGGATTTTAATATTAAGTGACCGCATATACCAGCTGCTTCTGTCTTCAATTTTAATCTATATAAAAAATTAAACTCATTCATCTTGGCTGCTTTTTTAATGTGTGTACGTATTTATTTATTATTTTGCTCTAACAAGACTTAATCTATATTTAATTAAATCAATTACATTTTATTATACATTTGATTTGTCCATTTCTGCATCTAAACGCCTAAAAACCTAAAACATGCTCTATTATACTATTGTTAGCAATTTCTTTATCGTCCAAGTTATATGGTGTACACGCTTTTATTTTCATAATAAACTCGTTTGTTAGATTATACACAGTTATAGTGGTCTATAATAAATATTAACAGGTTTTATTCAAGCTGTTTAGAATGATCGCCGTAGGCTAATTTTTTAAAATGTAAATCCAAAAAAAAAAAAAAAAAATGTAAATAAATAAAAAACATTGGAAAAGAATAACTTGTACTTTTTTATACATTTTGTATAGTTTCATAGTTTATGCATTATAGTTATAAAAACAAACAAATTTAGCCACTCACATAGAAATCTTAGGCCTTATCCTTTTCTGACAGTTTTAGGGATTTTTAAAAATCCTAAAAAACCTTATTTGTGCTGCAAATAATAATTTCAAACTAATTTGATACTGACCTCTGACATCCTGTGACATGATATTTATTTGAATTTACATAATCTCATACAGGTGCGAATGAATTTTGAATGGCTTGAATGGTTTTGTCGTGGTGATTTTTTGAAATAACAGTAAAAAAGTAACCAGTAAATGTCTTTTATTTTTTTAAGTGCAGCTTCTAAACACTTCAAAAAAATGTACACATAGAAGACAAGTCATTCTGAGGAAATATGCATAGTTTCATGACTATACAACACTATATGGATGATAGAAACTTTAAAAACTATCATACATCTGATGTCACTCTGTCCCTCTGTCACTGTGGGTAATGTGTGTGTGTGTGTGTGTGTGTGTGTGTGTGTATGTGTGTGTGTGTGTGTGTGTGTGTTAAGTGAATTAGGTGTGAAACTATCAGGGAGCATTTAGTCTCCAGCGCCAACATTTTACAGAACTGCCACTTTCCTGGAGTCTCAGAATTACAATGTGTCAGGTTCTGAGAAATCAAAGATTCCAAAAAATTATTTAATTAGAATACCATGAAGTATTGTGAAATACTATGTATTAAGACTTTATATATAGGCTTTATGAACAGATTAGAGTGACTCGTGAAGGACCAGCACCACCTACTCTTGTCCGATGGTTTGAGGAATATATCTTCCATAATCCGGGATTAAGATTTAGGAGCTCATTTTTATTCCACCTCCTTTCCTGAAAGTTTGTCTTGCAGAATTGACTAAAAATTAATCTTCACATTAATTCCTAATTATTTTGCAATTATTTTTGTCAGTTCTTCTTGACCTGTTTTTTTTTCTTCTTCTTTTCTGACCTCATGACCCAGTCAGCATTTTTGTACAATGGTCAAGTCTTAACTTATCCATTTCTGTATTGCATTTGTGTTTGATATTTCTCATGGGTATTTCATAATTTTCGACTTTGAGTTAAAACAGTTTGAGTTAAAACTCTTTTTTAGCGCATTTCATCTGTAAAAGAAAACATGCCTAATATTTCTGCACATGAATATAAGGAGTTTTTCTCTTCCAGCTTTCCTGGACTATTGTATAGCACTCATAAATGATAAAAAAATAAATAAATGGTAGTTATTAAGATTGATATGGTTTGGAATTGGTAAAATGTGCTTGGAAAAAAATCACAATAAAACAATGTTTTAATGTTTAAGTTTGGAATATTAACTGACATGAATGAATGCTACATAAATATTGTTCATGTTAACATAATGTTTATAAATGAAATCTTATTGTAAAGTGTTACTATATATATATATATATATATATATATATATATATATATATATATATATATATATATATTGTTCTGTGAATGCGATTTTAAAGTCTAGATGATTCGGATTAACCCTTTAACTGCCATATCCTTTAAAACTTCACTGCCAGAGGGATATTGTGAATGCATGTGCCCGCTGGGCACAGTTTACCTGATGCCACCGGGGTGGCGATGGCATTGGTGGCTTGAGCCCGCCATCGCTGCTTGCAGCTATATTTATTATTTATTATTATTATTTTTCTTCAAGGTTTCGGGGGCTTTTGGGGCCCTTAACATGCTTAAAAAGTCTTGAAAATTGGCACACACATTGGAACCTGCGGCCATTAGGGCCGGGCAGAGACTAATACACGGGCGTGGCACAGGGGCTCTACAGCGCCCCCTGGAATATGGAGGGCCATATATCATACATACTTGTACGTAGACGTACGAAACTCGGTACACGTATAGAACTCATCAATACAAACAACTTTCGCATTGCATATCATAGGCTCCGCCCAACAGGAAGTTGGCTATTTGGGGTTTATTATTCATATTTGTCGTCAAAGTTGGGGGGGCTTTTGGGGTCCTTAACATACTCAAAAACTCTTGAAAGTTTGCGCACACTTTGGAATCTGTGGCCTTAAGGAGCCTGCAGAGGCTGGGACCTCGGCGTGGCACAGGGGCTCTACAGCGCCCCCTGGAACACAGTCATAAATGTTGATGTATAGCTCACACATACTTGCACGTATTAATATGAAACTCAGTACACATTTAGATCTCATCGTGCCGAACAACTTGCGTATTGCATGTTATAGGCTCCGCCCAACAGGAAGTCAGCTATTTAGAGTTATGTAAAAAGCATATGCTCTGGAATTTGAAATACTTGTCATAGGTTTTTTACTCGATTGCCGCCAAACTCGGTCAACATGATCTCAAGACAATGGGGATGAAAAATTGCCAGGGGATTTTTGATATCTCAAACGGTTTGCTCGTGGCGAGGCGTTGAAATTATGGCGAGAAATGAGAAACAGGAAGTGTCTAATACCATCCACATACATTTCCTGATTTTAATCAAACTTCATCAGATTATTCATTGTATGATGTCAATCACATATATGTGACTATTAGGAGTCAAAGTTATAGCGCCACCAACTGGCAGCAGGAAGTGTGTCATTTTCAAAATGCTTTGTGTTCAGCATCTTATTTTTACTCGATTTGCTTCAAACTTCATCAGAATAATGTTAAAACACAGTCGATATAAATCTGCTGGGGGGATATTGATATCTAAAAATATTGTTGCCGTGGCAACATGTCAAACTGGAATACTTCTCAGGTGATTTTGAGGCATATAACATGCTTAGAATTTCATCAAACTCAGAACACATATCAGTATTAGTGACAGCTAGACACTGGCAAAATTTCATAAGAGGGCGTGGAAGAGGCACTCTATAGCGCCACCTTTTGTCAAAAGTGGGGGGGTTAGTTTTAGCTACAGACACCAAACTCAGTACAAAAATTGTTCTTATCAAGACGGACAACTTTCTAATTCACAGTCATCAGCTACGACCAACAGGAAGTCGGCTATTTTGATTTGAATGTGGATTGTTTTTTACATTTAGCTGTGAATTAATGCATACTGCTCAGAGGAGAGTAACACTATACACACCAAACTTGGTGTACATGTTGAAAAAACATTGAGGAACTTAAATTGTGAATGGGTTTTGGATAGCTTGGATGGTTTTGTCGTGGGGATTTTTTAAAATGACAATAAAGATGGAATTATTAATTTTCCTGCATTTTTAAATTCCAAACACTTCAAAACCTTTTTTCATAAAGAAAAAAAGTTATTCTGAGTAAATATGCATAGTTTCATGACTTTACAACACTGTATGGATAACAGAAAATTAAAAAACTGTCAGACATCTCATATCACTCTGTCCCTCTGTTTGAGTGTGTGTGCTTAGACTTCCATTGTCTGAGAGAAATAGCGCCCCTACAGGTGCAGTTACCGGAATAAAAAAGGGAGGAGACTGTCTTTTGGTTTCGATTTTAAATCGGTTAAAATACAAATAAATACTTGGATTTAATTCACACTGACAAGCTAAACCAACATATATGATTATTATAAGGTCAGGGCTCATTAATAATTGATGTGTGGTCAGTGATACGTGAGAAACACGAGAGATGAATCACCGCTCTGAGCAGGAGCGTGTGGAATGATGAGCTCAGAAAAAAACGAGTTTATTCTTGTTTTATAGCTATTAAAAATAAAGTATTGCAGCGATATCACACAATTCACCAATTAGAGCACACCAAGAGCTAAATTAAGATGTTTTTGAACTGTTTGTGTGAAAATGAAATATTCGCGGCTGCCTATCTGAAATCACTGCCTCCGATCAGCGCGCACAGTGTCACAAGTTCAAAACAAACGAATTTATTCTTGTTTAAGAGCTTTTCAAAATAAATTATTGCCATAAATGCACACAATACATCCATTATAACACTACACGAGCTAAATGCAGGTGTTTGTGACCCGTTTAAGTGCGCAAGACTATTTGAAAGCGCGACTGGCAGAATAACATATATCTCTCGAGCTGCAGGATTCTGCCTTTCGTCGTAAGAACGAACACATCACGGAAAAGATTATTTCAAAATACATAATAGCTTGGCTAATATAAACGAAAACAGCCACGTGAACATAAACTGTTGAGAAATAAATCTGAAGTGGATATACTGGATTTTAATATTAAGTGACCGCATATACCAGCTGCTTCTGTCTTCAATTTTAATCTATATAAAAAATTAAACTCATTCATCTTGGCTGCTTTTTTTAATGTGTGTACGTATTTATTTATTATTTTGCTCTAACAAGACTTAATCTATATTTAATTAAATCAATTACATTTTATTTTAAATTTGATTTGTCCATTTCTGCATCTAAACGCCTAAAAACCTAAAACATGCTCTATTATACTATTGTTAGCAATTTCTTTATCGTCCAATTTATCTGGTGTACACACTTTATTTTCATAATAAACTCGTTTGTTAGATTATACACAGTTATAGTGGTCTATAATAAATATTGACAGGTTTTATTCAAGCTGTTTAGAATGATTGCCATAGGCTAATTTTTAAAAATGTAAATCCCAAAAAAAAAAAAAAAAAAAAAATGTAAATAAATAAAAAACATTGGAAAAGAATAACTTGTACTTTTTTATACATTTTGTATAGTTTCATAGTTTATGCATTATAGTTATAAAAACAAACAAATTTAGCCACTCACATAGAAATCTTAGGCCTTATCCTTTTCTGACAGTTTTAGGGATTTTTAAAAATCATAAAAAACCTTATTTGTGCTGCAAATAATAATTTCAAACTAATTTGATACTGACCTCTGACATCCTGTGACATGATATTTATTTGAATTTACATAATCTCATGGATGTAACAGTAAATCTGTTCAGCTCACAGATCAAGACTAAGCTGTAATGTAAGCAGAACTTTCACAAATGCTTTTAGGTCAATAAAATCATTACAAAACACTTACAAATCATTTAAGGGATTTGATAACACTGTAAAATAATGTCTAATTTGTTAACATTAGCAAATGCATTGATAACACTTTATAATAACTGCACTCATTAGTAAATAGTCAGTTCATGCTTCATAAAGCCTTGTCCCAATATTAATAGTCAGTAGTAAGCAGTTTATAAATACAGCTATAAATAGCTCATTTATTAAAAAGGAGAGTAAAGGGTCAGTTATCTTCCTATGAAAAATAAAAAAATAAAAATAAACAAACAACAACACTGATTGATACAGAACTCAGAAATGTTATTGTGGATTTATGATAAACTCAGCCTGTAAATGAATTCATTCTCCTCCAAGAAGACACAAGTAGTTCACACCAAACTTTTTTAACATGAAGCCATATACTGAAGATGTTAAATTGCGAATGGGTTTAGGATACCTTAAATGGTGTGGCCATAGAGATTTATTAAAGTAACATAAAAAAATACCATAGTTATTTTACTATATCTTTAAAATTTTTAATTCCAACTCTTCATAATTTTTTATATATCTAGAAGTCATCATTTGAAGGAAGCACAGTAAGTTTCATAGCTTTATCATTTTCAAGAGCCAGCATAAAATTAAAACTATCATAACATATAAATCAAGCTGGCAATTCTTAGTACCAATAATGGCCACCAGATGGAGCTATAGGATCACTTTTAAATAATTATTGTAGAAACAAGTATGATTTAAATCATTTATAGAAATCTTTCAAAGAAAAATAATATGAATTTTATGTATTTTACTGATAAAATGACCCTCACTTAATTAGAACAACATGCTGAAGTATTGTGAACTGTATATTAAGAATAATTCTTTATAGGCTTTATGGACAGATAAGTTTTGAGTGACTCTTGAAGGATCAGCACCACATCCTCTTTTACCACTGTTTAAAGAATGTATCTTACAGTACAGGTGCGGATGAATTTTGAATAGCTTGAATGGTTTTGTCGTGGTGATTTTTTGAAATAACAGTAAAAAAGTAACCAGTAAATGTCTTTTATTTTTTTAAGTGCAGCTTCTAAACACTTCAAAAAAATGTACACATAGAAGACAAGTCATTCTGAGGAAATATGCATAGTTTCATGACTATACAACACTATATGGATGATAGAAAATTAAAAAACTATCATACATCTGATGTCACTCTGTCCCTCTGTCACTGTGGGTAATGTGTGTGTGTGTGTGTGTGTGTGTGTGTGTGTGTGTGTGTATGTGCGTGTGTGTGTGTGTGTTAAGTGAATTAGGTGTGAAACAATCAGGGAGCATTTAGTCTCCAGCGCCAACATTTTACAGAACTGCCACTTTCCTGGAGTCTCAGAATTACTCGGTGTCAGGTTCTGAGAGATCTAAGATTCCAAAAAATGATTTGATTAGAATACCATGAAGTATTGTGAAATACTATATATTAAGACTTTATATATAGGCTTTATGAACAGATTAGAGTGACTCATGAAGGACCAGCACCACCTCCTCTTGTCCGATGGTTTGAGGAATATATCTTCCAGAATCCGGGATTAAGATTTAGGAGCTCATTTTTATTCCACCTCCTTTCCTGAAAGTCTGTCTTGCAGAATTGACTAAAAATTAATCTTCACATTAATTCCTAATTATTTTGCAATTATTTTTGTCAGTTCTTCTTGACCTGTTTTTTTTTTTCTTCTTCTTTTCTGACCTCATGACCCAGTCAGCATTTTTGTACAATGGTCAAGTCTTAACTTATCCATTTCTGTATTGCATTTGTGTTTGATATTTCTCATGGGTATTTCATAATTTTCGACTTTGAGTTAAAACAGTTTGAGTTAAAACTCTTTTTTAGCGCATTTCATCTGTAAAAGAAAACAGCCTAATAATTCTGCACATGAATATAAGGAGTTTTTCTCTTACAGCTTTCCTGGACTATTGTATAGCACTCATAAATGATTAAATAAAAAATAATGGTAGTTATTAAGATTGATATGGTTTGGAATTGGTAAAATGTGCTTGGAAAAAAATCACAATAAAACAATGTTTTAATGTTTAAGTTTGGAATATTAACTGACATAAATTAATGCTATATAAATATTGTTCATGTTAACATAATGTTTATAAATGAAATCTTATTGTAAAGTGTTACTAAATATATATATATATGTTTGGGGAATATATATATATATATATTGTTCTGTGAATGTGATTTTAAAGTCTAGATGATTCGGATTAACCCTTTAACCGCCATATCCTTTAAAACGTCACTGCCAGAGGGATATTGTGAATGCATGTGCCCGCTGGGCACAGTTTACCTGATGCCACCGAGGTGGCGATGGCATTGGTGGCTTGAGCCCGCCATCGCTGCTTGCAGCTATATTTATTCTTCTTCTTCTTCTTCTTCTTCTCCCGAATGAATCGCATTTTTGAGGGCTTTAACATGCTCAAAAAGTCATGAAACTTTGCACACTCGTCAAACCTGGTGAAAATTTTCGTCTGATATAGGATTCAGAAGAGGGTGTGGCAAAATGGCTCGACAGCGCCACCTATACCAAGAAAATCAACAGCCTTCCAGCTATGTTTCACGTACATGCACGAAAATTGGCACACATATGTAACACACCAATACCTACAAAAAAGACTCTTGGAGCGAAATTCTAAACCCAACAGGAAGTCGGTTATTTTTAATATTATGAGCATATTTTGTGTAATTTTGGTCATTTCCATGTGTTGTATTTTAATGAACTCCTCCTAGAGAGTTCTTCAAATCAACACCAAATTTGGTATGCCTAATCTAAAGGCCTTTGCGATGTTAAATTGCGAAGATCCTGACTTTTCGTTGAAGGGCGTGTCCGTGGCGGCCTGGCGAATTTCGATGATTCGCCATGAAAAATGAAGTTGCTATAACTCACACATACAATGAACAATCTGCCCCAAACTTCACATGTTTGATGAGACTCCGAACCTGAACAGATTGACATGCCCATATTCAGTTATAGTCATAGCGCCACCTATTGGCAACAGGAAGTGACATATTTTACGCTGCGACGAACTACTCCTAGAAATTTTATGACATCAATGTCTTTTTTGTGGTCAGTCTAATCTAAAGGCCTGTGCGATGTTCAGTTGTGAAGATCTTGAGTTTTCGTTAAAAGGCTTGTTCATGGCGCCGCGACGAAGTTCGATGTCTCGCCATGCGAATAAAAGATGTTATAACTCAGGCATAAGATGTCCGATCTTCCCCAAACTTCACATGTGTGATGAGAGTCCTGGCCTGAACAGATCTTCAGGCCAATATTCCACCGGGTGTGGCAGAATGGCTCTATAGCGCCACCTATACACTTTCAACGGAGTGCGCCTCGAGCTATGTTTCACGTACATGTACAAAAATTGGTACACACATGTAACACTCCAATACCTACAAAAAAGTCTATTGGTACGAAATCCGGATCCCAACAGGAAGTCGGTTATTTTGAATTTTCCCTTCAAAATTGCTGTTGTTTTTGCCATTTTCAGGGGTTGTACTTTAACGAACTCCTCCTAGAGATTTATTCAGATCAATACCAAACTTGGTCAGTGTAATCTAAAGCCCTTTGCAATAATAAATTGCGAAGGACTTGAGGTTTCGTTAAAGGGCGGGTCCATGGCGGCCTGACAAATTTCGATGTTTCGCCATGAAAAAAGAAGTTGCTGTAACTCAGACATACAATGTCCAATCTGCCCCAAACTTCAAATGTTGGATAAGACTCTTGACCTGAACAGATCTACATGCCAATATTCAGTTATAGTCATAGCGCCACCTATTGGCAACAGGAAGTTAAATATTTTACACTGCGACAAACTACTCCTAGAAATGTTATGACATCAATGTCTTTTTTGTGGTCAGTCTAATCTAAAGACCTGTGTGATGTTTAGTTGTGAAGATCTTGAATTTTTGTTAAAAGGCGTGTCCATGGCGCCGTGATGAATTTCAATGTCTCGCCACGGGAATAAAAGATGTTATAACTCAGGCATAAAATGTCCGTTCTTGCCCAAACTTCACATGTGTGATAAGGGTCCTGGCCTAAACAGATCTGAAGGCCAATATTCCATAGAGTGTGGCAAAATGGCTCGATAGCGCCACCTATACACTTTCAACGGAGTGCGTATACACTTTAAACGGAGTGCGCCTCGAGCTATGTTTCACGTACATGTACAAAAATCGGTACACACATGTAACACACCAATATCTACGAAAAAGTCTCTTGGTACGAAATCCGAATCCCAACAGGAAGTCAGTTATTTAGAATTTTCTCTGCAAAATTAGTGTTGTTTTGGCCATTTTCAGGGGTTGGACTTTAACAAACTCCTCCTAGAAATTTATTCAGATCAACACCAAACTTGGTCAGTGTAATCTAAAGCCTTTTGCGATCTCAAATTGCGAAGATCTTGAGGTTTCGTTAAAGGGCGTGTCCATGGCGGCCTGACAAATTTAGATGTTTCGACATGAAATAGGATGTTGTTGTAACTCAGGCATAAAATGTCCAATCCTCCCCAAACCTCACATGTTCGATAAAAGTCCTGCCCTGAACACATCTGAAGGCCAATATTCCATTATAATGATAGCGCCACCTGCTGGCAACAGGAAGATTGGCACATATATGGAATAATCATTGATATATTCTACTTATATTTATGAGTTTAAACGCATATTTCTCACCGTTCACCTATTAACTAAAGCCACTCGCTGCCGGTGAGCCCGGGTGCGAGGGCCCGTTCATCGCTGCTTGCAGCTTTAATTCTAAAATGAGTCTTTAACACATCATTTTTAATTCAGACAACAACTTGAGTTTTTGAGGAAACACACACACACACACACACACACACACACACACACACACACACACACACGCACAGAGCCACCTGAAATGCTTTTTAATGAAGATGGTTTTGATATGCGTGCGTGTGTGTGTGTGTGTGTGTGTTGATGTCACGAGCAGGGTTTTCATTGTATCGGTCCCATCAGAAACAGGTGCTAAAGTGTCCGAAATGGTCTTGTGAGAGTTCAGGATGTCTGGACGCTGAGCGCTTGAACACATTCGGAGTCTCACGCTATATTTATAGCTGCTCTCCAACATGTGTTTCCATAACGACTGCTCAAGCCTTAAATTTACAATGATTATAGCGGTGAATCTTACAAAACGTTAAAATCTCACAAAATCTACAGAAACGTTAAAAGAGAAATTTGGTCATCATTTAATCACCCTCATGTCTCTCCAAACCTGTTTGATCTTGTTTCTCTAGCAGCACACACACACACACACACACACACACACAAAACTATAAAATGTGTTTTTGTCCGTAAAGAGGAAGTTTGTTGTTTTGATTGCCATTGACTGTCATTACATTATAGAAACTTTCAGTTAATGCATTAATTATTAATATCCAATATCTTACAGTATATATTCATATTTGTTAATGTTAGTTCATCTAAATGCAACCATTCATTGTTAATTAATGTTAGCTCGGGTTCATTAAATAATATTAACAGATACAACTATTAATTTTAATTATGTATTAGTAAATGGCGAAATTTAACTAAGATTAATAAATGCTATAAAAGTATTATTCATGTTAAGTGATGTAGGTTTACCTTATTATACAGTGTTACCAAACATATATGCATTTGAATAGGAAATGCATCGACACAAGAGAGAAAAATAACATCAGACCATTTCATAGGGACTTGATATTGTGAGTAATGTCATGAATTAATCAGCATGTTACGTGATTAATTCAATTGCATTTTTAAAATCGATTGACAGCCCTGCTTTCCTCTCGTTCACTCTCCTCTTCCTCTGCTGTCCGCCCCCATTGAACTTAGACTCACTAACGAGAGAGAAAGAGAGGGATGTGTAGGAGGAAAGAACAGGATGAGAGGAAGATTACAAAAGAAGCCTGGCTGCTATTTTCAGAGCAGTTGCATCTGAATGCATGTGTGTGCTGTGATTAAACGGACGGTTATTGAACATACATGCAGAAATGATCCCCTGATGTTGACCTGTGGGTTAAAGCTGTGGGTTTGCTGAACACAGATTCAGCAGTCTCTTTGTGTTGCGTAAAACTTTCTGTCAGTCGGGCAGCGTTCCCAGAGGCTCCTCTCTAAAGACAACGGGACGCAGAGGAGTTTTAATGCGATTTATCATCATCACAATGATCCCACTTCATTCACATGGCTTTCTTTTTCTAGTTATCAACCGTTTAGACCAAAGATGTGCAAACTGGGTTTTGCAAGCTGATGGAAAGCTCATAGTTTTAATTAAACTTTATTTTAAGGACTAATTCTCACTATTAACTAACAAGAATAATACTAGCACACTGACTGTTTATTAGTAAATATAAAGCACGTATTAATTCTGCATGACCATATTTTATATCCCTTGGAATGTGTTGTTAAATTAAATGTTTTATATTTTAGGTGTTCAGATGAAAAAAAGTTTGGGAATCCCTTATCTAGATAATAATTTCTGAAACTTTTTGAATACAAAGTTTCAAGAAGTGTCCTGCTGTACTCAATGGAACGTTCTATAATTCACCTGAAAACAATGATTTTAAATTACTTTTTTTTTTTAAAGTACAATTATTTTAAATGAAACTCTTAAAATTATTATTATTATTTTTTTTAAACTCATTTATGGACTACATAGAATATGTATACTTTTAAAATTAATTTGTCAAAACACGTGACCATTGAAGTTGAATGCAAAAACAGTTAAAAATGGAGATTATTTTTATTTAAAATCTAACTAATTTAAAATCTTTCTTAATTGTTAAACATGAAGTTGCGATTAATTTTATAACACAAATAGATAATACTTACATATTGATATACATTTTAAACCTGATTAAAAACAACAACAAAAAAACAAACATGTAAGTATAGAGAGAGAGATATATATATAGAGCTTCAAATGTGGTTTCAGTTCTAAAATGTCACGTATTTCAAATATGGAAGCACAGGTTGTGGATGAATGAGTTCACTGGTGGTTAGTTAGTTATTTACTAGTGTGTCAGTTATAGACAACAGAAGTCAAAAACAATATTTGAACTTTGATCTGCAAATATGATTCACAGAACACAAATCGCTCTGTAACAAAATGTTGTTGTTGACTTTGAACATAAACAGTTAAATGTGAGTTGTGAAGAGAATTTTAGAATAATAAATGAAAATACTCAATCAGAACATTTTTAATTATAAATATAAACCTTTATGGAGCAGTTGATTTCTCTCCGGAAAATAGCGAGCCAGCAGCTGATAAATGCTAGGTTGGGTTAGGCCACATGCTAAGAGAGGTCAAGAGTTATTTCTGACCGCGAGTGAACCCTGCTGGGATGATTACAGGGACTTAACCCCCCCCCCCCCACCGTCCATTAAAAATGGATGATGTCTCTTTTACTGAACTTGAATGTCTCCCATGATGCATCACTCAGACGTGTCGGCATCATGTCATCAGTGGTTTTAAAACACACAAACTCATTCAACAGCGGCACCGAAGTGAAACGCGGTAAACAAGCGATTAAAAGGAAGCTGGAAACGCAACTTTGAAAAAGAAGTGTTAGAAGGCCTGTTTTTTTTTTTCAGGGGTTTTGTGTTGTTTGCCTTTTCCAAATTTGTGATTAGTATGTGTGTGTTGCTTGGTCACTGTTTCTGTGTGTGTCTGTCTTTGCCGTTGAAAGAATTATTGTGTGTGTGTGTGTGTCTGTGTGTGTGTGTGTGTGTGTGCTCTTGTTTTTGTGTCATATCAGGACACATCTCTGTATAATAACATGGGTATGACACAGGTATTACAAGGAGAGGGTGACTTTTGAGGACATAACCCATGTCCCCATTTTTCTAAACTCTTATAAATCATACAGAATGAGTTTTTTTGATAAAGTAAAAATGCACATAGTTTCCTGTGAGGGTTAGGGTTAGGTGTAGGGTTGGTGAAGGGACATAGAATATACAGTTTGTACAGAATAAAAACCATTACACCTATGGGATGAACACACTTTTCACAAAAACAAACATGTGTGTGTGTGTGACTGAATGCTGGCTGCACAACAAATAAGGAATGTTGCAACTCTTTGTCAAGAACAAGAAGTAAAAAACCGAAAGAGAGTTTGTGAAAGAAGGGGAGAGAGAGACTTGGGAATGACAGAAATACAGGGAGAAAGAACCGGTTTGTGGTGTTTTTGTGGTATGTGTTTGAGGAAGGTCATGTGCCACACGTTTATACAAACACACACATTGCTGTGCCACCTAGATGAGCACGTAACATAGACTTCTGTTGGCTTTATTTAAAGCCAGTTTCTCTGTAAGTGCAATAACCAAACTTTTTATTATTTTATAATCTATAAATCATTGCTTATACTTTATCTGAGGAAGCACACACATCTTGTCTGTTTTTGTCAAATGGCAAATTCCACAGCGGAGGTTTTGTTGTTGTTGAGGCTTTTTGTACACAACATTATTCATGACAATATTTATTTAGACATACTTGGTGATTACAATCAGACATAACACATGTGACTGGATATATTTAGCCTGAACTATAATTCAAAATCAGTTTGAACAAATTATTCTGCTCACCAAGGATGCATTTATTTGATTAAACATGCAGTAAAATTCTGAAATATTATTACAATTTAAAACAACCATTTTCTGTTTGAATATATTTTGAAATGTAATTTATTTCTGTGATGCGCAGCTGAATTTTCAGCATCATTCCTCCAGTCTCCAGTGTCACATGACCTTCAGAAATCAAGAAATGTTTATGATTATTTTCAATGCTTAAAACAGTTGTGCTGCATCATACATTTGTGTTGTTGAAACTACTAATGCGTGTGTGTGTGTGTGTGTTTCAGGCCAGCACTCTTCCACAGGACACCATAAACCTGAATCAGTGTGTGGATGTTGTGGACGGTGAGAGCCGGACGGGTCAGAAACACTCGCTGTGCATCTGCACACCAGAGAAAGACTATTACATACGTGCTGAGAGCAAAGAGATCATAAATGGGTGAGTTACACACACACACACACAAACACACACATGCATGGATGAACAATGAGCATTAATTCAAATTTCACAGTCGATCATAAGATATTTTTACAACCGTCTGATGTTTATGTGCAGTTTAACACTTCACTGTATTGATGTGATGAACTACTGAGGGATGATAGTGTAAATGTTACATCCTACAATGAATTATGTTATCCCACTCATTTCTGCTCTATGAGCTCTTTGAGACTTAATCATGACATTTAATCATTAATATTTACTTATTTAGCAAACGCTTTTATCCAAAGTGACTTACAAATGGGGAACATAAACAATTTTTCATAGAGCTATCACTTGCTATTTTGCTGTATAATGCATTGATTAATAAGAGTTGCAGATAAGAATATAACAGCAAAACATAAATTGCATTTAATATTTCAAAACTAGCAAGAAACTAAGACAAGTTGTGTTGCTGTGTCACAATTGTAATTGAGAGAAAAATTAGTGTTTATGCCATTTTTTTTAATCTGGTAAAGCTTGATGTGGGTTTGGTTTTAAACATTAATAAGGAATGACTGATGCGGTCACTCACTGATTGATCCAGTCTGTCTAATTACGTAAGCAATCACTAACTAACTGCTGTTTTGAGATATGCCGAATGTTGTCTGTGTCTTAATAAAGGTGGCAGGAGGCGCTGATGGTTTTCCCACGAACCAACAAACAAAACCAGAAGAAGAAACGGAAGGTGGAAACAACAACTCCACAGGTATTCCTTAAAGTAGCTTAACCAGCAAGCATTAATAAACCTGCATATCAGTATCAGTGTATGTGTGTGTGTGTGTGTGTGTGAAGAACCAACTTTTTTTCTCTTTCAAACTTTCACATAGCATCTTTAGGTTATAATAACATTAACAATTCAGATCCAGGTTTTGATTTTCAAAGATACAATTTTATTATTATTTTATTTTATTGCTCTGTTTTAAACGGACTGGGTTTGTATCGCTAGGATTTGTTTCCTTTGTTCTGACCCCCTGACCTGTGTTTTATCAGGCCGCTGATCTTCTAACAGATCGATGCTCCCTGCAGAACATCAATGGTTTTATTGTAAGTCCAGAACCAGCATGATCCAACCAATCAGAGCGCAGCACAGGAATCTGATCAATACATGCATTCCGGGTGTTTTTGCAGATCACATGATTAGAAGGAATGAGAACATAATGAGTCCAGTAAATGATTATCATGTGTGTGCTTCTGCTGGGTGGTGTGTGTGTGTGTGTGTGTGTGTGTGTGTGTTTGATTTAATGAAGAACATTTTTTTTTTTTATGATTTAATCAAAAAGGTATTACTGTGCGGTCAGGTGGAAACAGGAAAGACACAGACTCTAATGTGCGAAGTGTGTGTTTAGTGTGGGGTGTGGTGCTGAGCGTAAATCAGCGTGTGTGTGTGTGTGTGTGTGTGTGTGTGTGTGTGTGTGTGTGTGTGAAATCATGGCACAATAGCTCATTTGTTATCAGCCTGCAAGTTTAGACAGTTACATTTGTGTGTGTATCTGTCTGCACACACACACACACACACACACACACAGGTGTTTCTGACTTCAAAGAGCTTTTTGTTCTTGTCTGTGGGTTAGTTAAATATTATGCTCGTCTGTTTCTGTGTTCAGGAGCCTGGTCCTGCGAAGGTGACGGTCACCAGTACCAGCAGCAGTATGGTGTGTCTCCCCAGCGCTATAGCTCACGCAGAGCGAGTGATGCCCACCCGAGCCACCCTGTGGCAGGAGGAAACATGGAGTCGAACCTCTTTACCAACAAGCTACAGCACCGGCAGCCTGAGTCAGCTGGGTACCAACACACAAAAACACACACATTCGTCTGAAACTCACAAAAACAAGCTACTGTTGTGGGGTGTCAGTCATTCAGGTTCTGAAAGTGAAACTCCCATTCATCTTGCAATAAATACCCAATCAGCATCTTTAAATCACTAGTTTTATATTTGTCCAGCGAATGTCATTCACAGTGGCTCATGAGATTCATGAGAAAAAAAGAGATTCATGAGAAAAAGAGTGGGCAGACACTGCTTTTTGGGATATTTTCTTTGTAGAGTCTAATTAAATGTCAGCTTTGATTATTCCGTCGGTTATTGGCATCATGTTCAATACATGTGATTATTTTAGTGATTTACATCACCAGGAAACTGGCTTTTTTGGTCCGCTTCACACATAATACAATCACTTGACCTCAGATTTCTGGGAAAACACATGAAACCAAAAGAACATTGAATATGCCCTCACAAAAACCACAGTAGCCATCATTAAATGTTACTTTGTGCTCGTCACCACTGTCATTATTAAACTAAAGGACAGCGTCTTGCACTCTTTGAAAGAGATCCCAGATTCATTGAGTATATTTCACAGTATTAACTGTAATGCATTTTTATAAAGTGAATCTGACTGAGACTCTTCGGTCTTTCTCACGCTCAGACTCAGGAAACTCGAGTGTTGGTCGCAAGCCACGGGTGGAGAGCGGATATTTTTCGCTGGAAAAACCCAAACCTGAAGAAGACAAAGAACGACAGCATCATCGCCAGCAGGAGCAAGATCCGCCGCCCCCTCTGCTTTCTACTTCCTCCACCACATCCTCCTCTTCCTCTCGCTCCAGGTATCTCTCCTTTGATCCAGAGCGCTTCAGCTCACACAAACGCACGTCACACCACCCACACAGCACTGCTAACACACAGACTTCCAGCATTACATGTAACGCCCGCGCTCACAAACACAACACACAAAGACTTAGCATATCAGAGGAGCATCGCCCCCAGTCACTGGACTCCAGGCCCCCGTCGGATGCAAATCCCTGTCCCCTTCCCAGCCCGGACCTGCTCTTCACTCCAAACCCACATGCAAACATCCTCCCATCGTCCATGTCTTCCTCTCAGAGCTCTTTAGACTCTGAGCAGAGTCCGGAGAGCTGTGTGGGCGGAGCCTCGGGCAGGGCGGGGCGAGGTGGGCGGGGTTACGCCGTCCTGGCGGATGTGCCCCGAGCACGGAGACTCAATCGTCGGGAAGCATCCCGATCCAGTAAGGAGCAGCAGGAGCTGCGAGCGCGCACGAGGAGCCCGGGTCGGGAGGAAGTGGAGCGGTTGTTCGGACATGATCGAAGGTGATACGCCCAAACAGTTACACACAAAAAAGCTCTGCATCTTTAGAAGTACTTAAGTTCTGTATCATTTGACAAAATTGATAGTTTGTGCTGAACCAAATTGCATACTTTTGTTCAGTTTGGGCTTTTTAATAAAATTAGTTTTTTTCTCCTGCTGTATGCTGTTTCAAAGATGATACTCAGAAAACATATACGCAAACTTTAAATGATTATAATTTTTTTTTTACATTTTTGACTTAAGGTTCAATAAATCATTCAGTAAAAAAAAACATTAATAATATTATAAATACATTAATTATAAATATTAAAAATATTGACATCAAATTTATATTAATAAATAATAAATCAAAATGATCAATAATAGCATAGTCTACACAAATATTTAATTTTTTGTAATATTTTTCTTTTTTTGTAATTTTTTTATAAAATTGATCATTTTAATAACTATTTAATAATAGTTTATTTATTTTATTTTTATTTTTTAAAGCCGTTGAGAATAAAATATATTTTGCTTTCAGTTTATTCTTATTGTAGGAATGAGGAAGAAATGATTTGGTGCACCCAACATGTAGTTAAAAATATGCTTTACACCCAAACAGTTGTTAAAACTGTTTTTAATAAAATTGCCTATTTTTTATCTTTTCGAAAGTATGCTGCCTTTTTGTTTATGATGCATAAAAATGCTGTCTAGGAATGCAAGTTGCTAGAGTTTGTTCCAGAGCCAGACACATGCACATTATACTCAAATATACATACATTTAGATCACAAACATAAAGTGTTTGTTAAAAGACGTTCAGGTTGTATATCCTCATTAGCCTTTATAGTTAATATTCTGATTGCGATTGAGGGGAGACACAGTTCTGAACAGGGAACTGAAGATGCACAGCTACTTCCTCTGCATTATAAACACAATCTGCTCCTTCAATACGAGCCAACACGCATGCTGTGTTTACATCTCAGAGTGAGTGTGGAGGTTATATCTCCACCTGCTGGAGCCAGCAGGAAAAACCAACCGGGTGTCTGTCAATGACACTCAGGACAGCAAGCTGAGACACTGAGAGGATGACACTAACTTTCTGAATAATGACATTCATCTCATTCTTGCAGCTTTAGCACCTCCTAGTGAACACTCTGTAGAACTGAACTTCCAGCATAAAATCTCAATGCAGTCCTGAATGCTGTGCTGTTCAGTTCTGTATCTGTGATTAAAATGTTCTGCGCTGTTCTTACCTGATTTCTCTCTCTCTCATGCTTTTTCGGTGTCTTCAGCTAATTTTTGCTTTTTATTTGATCTGTTTCTTCTCTTTTTCAGGCAGTCCTCTGAAACTCTGCACTTCCTGTCCTGTGCCACACCCACTGACCCGCCCCTCTGACCCGCCCACTGACACGCCCACTGCTTACTTTCATTCCACCTGCTGGGGCCAAACTAGAACACACATGATACACATGACAGAAACAGAGACATATAAACTAAGGCTGTTTTCACACAGCAAGCAGCGCATATTTATTTGGTCACCTCAGCAGCACAGTGATGCATAGACGATTAAGCAGTTTACAGCCTGACTTTGGGGTTTAACTTCCATTTTGCTGAGATTTTTACCTTGTGAATGTGTAAATCACATAAATTAGATTTTGTCTACTTTTGTAAGAATAATTCTCAGACCACTCCAAATAAATATTTTATAATTATAATGATAATAGAAATATAGTTTCTAAATGTATATAAAAAAAAGTACAGTATCATTTTCCATTAATTGGAAACTTTTTTTTTTTTTAAGTAAATATGATTTTTTTTTTAAACAGTGATATTGTGAATATATTACACTTTCAAAGAAATGTTATATTTGAATATATTTTTAAAGTAATTTATTTCTGTGATGCGAAGCTGAATTTTCAGCATCATTACTCCAGTCTTCTGTGACACGATTAATTTTTAGAAAAAAAAGCACTACCTCTGCTGTGCGTCACTGAATAAATATATAACACGCAAATTCACATGAATTATTTTTTATATGATTTTTTTAATTACATTATTGTTTACGTGGTAATGTATTATATCCGTTAGCCTAGTATTTTAATTATTATACATAGCAGAGGTCGTTTTAGGATAAAAAATGTTTTTGTTAAATTATAAACAACAAAATAGAACTTATGTTGGTGAATATGAAGGGATGAGAGAATGCTCTCATAAATACATTCATTTTAATGAATCATTTGAATGCACTGAATCAGAAACAGATATGCTGCTGCTTCATTTCGGTGTGAAACGGGTGTAAATTATGAATTGTTTCTACTAACACGAGTGTACACGGGGACAAAGATGATGCTGTCTGGGTTTCTGCTGTCGCTGGTTTCCGGTGTCTGACCCTCTGCTCTATCTGCTCTTCTAAGACACACCAAATTCATCATGTTAAACAAAAACCTAAAAAAAAACATGACATGCCAGTATCTCAGATACTCGCTACTGAGAAAAGCATTACAGTTTCATACAGTAAAAGTAAAAGAGATATTATGCTTGTCTGTGTTAGCTAGCTCCAGTACACACAGGAAAAGTGCAGCTTTACATGCCAAGAGTTTCTGCATTATAGGTAGAAATGTTGAAATGTTCATTTATTATTGGTTTATTTATTTATTATACATTGCATTTTATACTTTTTTTTTTAAATAGAAAGTTTTAGGATTTTTCGCAAATTAAGTGAAAATGAACATTTATTTATTTTGATTTTAAATAAATAGTTTATTTAGATTAAATATATATTAAAATGTGAAAAATAACCTCATGCATTATGAGCCTTAATGAATTATGCATTGCATTTAACTGTAATCAGTTCTGATTTAAGGCATTATTTTGGAGTCAGAGATTGAGTATGAAGATGGGTGAGGAAAGGAAAGCATCTGTTTATGCTATATTTTCTCTTCTGATCTCTGTGTGTGTGTTTTGCGGCAGACGTTCACAGGTCATCGAGAGATTTGAGTGTCATGACACTGTCAGCACTCCAGAACAAATGGAAACAGACTCCGCCCCTTCTCATTCTAAAACAGCCAATCAGAGAGCAGGACGCAATGATAGACGCCTCTCCAATCAGAAACAGGTACTCATTTAAAAAATGTATTCCTGCTTAACAGTTCTGAGAGTCCATACCTGTATTGTTCATTAATTTCAGAATTTTTTTTCTATTTTTATTACTGTATTACAGGAAGTTTCATTGGATTCAGCTAAAGGACGGACAGATGATGTTTCTTCACTAGCTGGGTACCGAAGGGCCAAAAGTCTGGAACCCAGAGCCACAGAGACACTCATGACTGTAAGACCACACAAATAAAAATAAAAACACATTAATATCTTTAAATAATGGCTGTCATTGACAAGAATTTTTAATAGAAGTGTAGTATGTGTGTTAATGTATTATATCAAAAAGTGCTAGATAGGAGAGATAACGGGTATAAGGTTTTAGGATTTTAGATTATTTTTTTTAATTTATTAAATTATAAACAACAAAATAATTTTACGTTGGTAATTCATATAATTCATTCATGCATTTATTTGTTTAAATAAAATAAATTTTAATTGGATTTAAAATATTGTAAATAAATCAGATAAAAAAAAATTATAATTTAGATTTATGCATTATTTTAAGTAAATAAATTATTTATTTGAATTAAATTATAAACATAGTAAATAAATAAAATTAAAAATTAACCATATTGTATATTTTATGAATATAGAAAAATGTGTCAGAATACAGACAAAGTTCAGTTTCATTTTAAATGCTAGCACATCATTTGGTTTCCATTTGTCTCTAAATTAATAACTTTTTAACCAGAAATAAATTATTGTGCATGAGTGTGTCATATTTTAATATAAATGACATTGTATAAGTCCCAAAGGGGGCCTATAAAGACTGATGTGCATCTGGATCAGCTTTCCTTTTTGTGTCGCTATATTTCGTTAAGATGCACGAGACTACGACTGTTTTATTCTCACAATAGAAAACTTTCACATTTTTGGTTACAGTTAAATTGTATTACATGCAAAATTAAAAACAAATGCTCTGCATAGTCTTCATGCAACATTTGAGGCTAATTATCATGTTTAACTAAATCTGCTTGTGTAGTTAAGTGCTCTTAAGAACGCAGCATGATTATTAATAAAGGGACTGCACTGCACGGCTGTGTGTTTCAGCTGTTACGTACTTCGTTCATGCAAACCCAACCTGGAACCACTTCACCACACTGATTATAAATAGCATTCGCTCGAGTGTTGGGACCAGAGACACCGACACACACACACATGAGAACACACATTCATGTTCATACACACAGAAAGACGGCATGTGAGTCAGAAGCGTGTGAAGAACAGGTCACAGATGAAACTCAGCAAGATTAAGGTACTGTGACCCTAACATGCAAACGGCCCTGAGCAGATCTGCATTAGATGACAGAGGGTTTGTATTATTTTAGCTTTGTGAGGTGCCACAGCCGTCTGACTGTGTTTGCTGGTGGTTTATGATGCAGAGGTTCAGAGAACTTTGAATGCATGCTCTCTTGAATATACAATGTTGTTCTTTTTTTCTATTTTAGTTTTGCTGTATTTATTTTTAGCATATTTAATTAATTAGTTACATTATTATATTTGTTATTCAGAAGTGTTTATATGTGGATAATTGCATGTAAAGTTGTTTAAAACCTTTTTAAAAGCAAGCATTTGAACTGTAATGAATTGTGAACAAAAATCTTATTAACAAAATATGGCATAATATGATTTTTTTTTTTTTTCTGATTGGTCTGGGTTCAGGAAATATATATGCCATTCATTTTCTCTTTAGGTATGTGAAAAAAAAACGAATAAACAGACTACAAGCTGTATTTAAAATGAAAAATGTAATTAAAAACCAGAAAAATATGGTGCAAGACTCATTCATGAAACATTTTTTACATTTAGAATTATTGCATTGAAATGAATAAGCATCAAACAGGGTTTAATTAAAATCAAATTTTAAAAACACAGAACTTTTTATTTATTTTAAACAAACCATTGATGCTCTAAAACACGTATTGCAACAATGTGTTTGTGTTTTCTGTTCCTTGTTAATACTGCTAGTCTGTTCATGTTTTATTCTCATCTCTTTTCAGCCAGACCTGCTGAACTTTAAGAAAGGATGGATGACCAAACTGTACGAAGATGGACTGGTGAGTCTAAACCGAGAGCAGTGTTTCAGTGATCTTTGTATTTTTAATAAGGACTTTATTTAAAAGGTTTGTTCTGCTCTTGTCTCTCAGTGGAAGAAACACTGGTTTGTTCTGACCGATCAGAGCCTGAGGTTCTACCGCGACTCCATCGCTGAGGAAGTACGTGTTTTCTTCAGCGTTTAAACCCATTTCTTAATCACGTGACTGTTTAACAATGTCCCTCGTGGCTCGTTCCTCAGGCATCTGATCTGGACGGAGAGATCGATCTTTCCTCGTGCTACGATGTGACCGAGTTCCCAGTTCAGAGGAACTATGGCTTCCAAGTACTCGTGAGTTTTATTATTTCTTATACAGCACATTACATAAATATATAGCAGAAATGTATAGTAGATGTCAATACCAAAACTACATCAGGGTAACAGACAGGACTATTTTAGCTAATCCTAACCGCCATCCCTGCGCTCTGGAGGTATTGATGCTACACAGATATGTCTGGAAGGTTTACTGTGGTATGTTTTCTCACCTAAATAAAGCTGTGGTGATGTTAGCTGAACCCTGACGCATAAAGCATTGTTTCATCACCAACGTCACCTGATCTGTCAGCAGCTGTGACATCATCACTTCCCTCCGAAATATCACCCTACATCAGACGCTCGTCTAATACGCTTTTGACTTCACAGTGGGGGAAATAGATGTATTTTTTATGGCAAATATGTGTTTTTCATAATATCAAATTTGAGAGATTTTTCAGATAGTGATCATTTTTTATCATTTTAATTAATGGTTTTAAGTCGAGCAACAATAGTGCTCTGAAATTCATATTTGAGATTAGGGGTTTTTACTTTGCAAATAAGAGATTTGACTCAAACTTTCATCTGGTCGATGAGAAAATGTGCAAGGAAGATGTCACAGACATACACTGCTGTTCAAAAGTTTGGGATCAGTAAGATTTTTTATGTGTTTTTTTTTTTTTGCATTTATTTGATTTAATTATTTTGAAGAAAGAAAAAAAAACAGGAATTTTGTGAAATATTAGTGCAGTTTAAAATATCAGTTTTCAGTTTTAACATGCTTTAAACTGTATTGTATTTCTGTGATGCTCCGCTGTATTTTCAGCATCATTCCTCCAGTCTTCAGTGTCACATGATCTTCAGAAATCAGAATAATATGATAATTTATTATCAATGTTGGAAACATTTTTTTGGAACCTGTAACTTTTAAACAAAAGTTTTGTAATTTTTTTGTAAGTTAAAACAAACAGCATTTATTTAACTGTAACTGTCACCCGTCCCCTCTGTGGGACGCCTACCTTTACTTCACTATATTTCAATTAAATCTAATCTAATCTAAACTATATATCGTTGGAAAGGTCTAAGACTCCCAAATATATATTTTACAAATATTTTTTGTTAAAAACAATGTAGGAAAAGTAATCGATTAATTTATGACAAGAGTGCACCCTCAAAAATCTAAATTATAACTGGAGTTTTGACATTTGTTAAAAAAAAAGACTTCTTTGTTGCCTTTTTCTCTATCACATTTTAGAAATCATCAGAAGTTATATATCGACTGAAAACTTAAAATCTCAAAATTCATCCTTTAAAACCCATTTTAAAATCACACATTGCATTACCATGTAAATGGTACATCAATATCATGTTACAAAATATTTGAATTCATGAATTATAAAAATGTAAGTTTGGATTGTGCACTACAAAAGTCAATATTCAAAAATGTGAGTGACAGTTAAGGGGTTTTAAATTAAAAATATTTTGTACCAATACACTACCGTTCAAAAGTCTGGGGTCAGTAAAAAAATAAAATTCTCTCTCTCTTTTTTTTTTTTTTTTTTAAGAAATGTATCTTTTTTTATTCTACAATGATGCATTAAATTGATAATAATTGATAGTAAAAACTTAAATTGTTAGTAAAGACTTCATTTTGGATAAATGCTGTTCTTTTTAACTATTTATTCTTCAAAGAAATCCAGAAAAAGTATCACAGGTTCCAAAAATATTTTCCAACATTGATAATAAATCAGCAAATTAGAATGACTTCTGAAGACTGGAGTAAATTGGAATAAAGACTGGAATAAATTACATTTTATTGTCATAATATTACAGTTTTTTTCTGTATTTTTGATTAAATAAATGCTGCTTTAATGAGCTTTAGTTTACATTTATAAACCTTTGCTCCTGTGATTTATTAATAAAGCCGTTGAGATGTTCTTGTTCATCTAGGTGGCGAATAACTGTAGGTTCCCGGTGCTGTTTTTAAAGTTATATTAGAGATGTCAGAAATAGCAGAAAGCGTTGGCCGTCTCTGTGTACAGACGAACAGCGAGGCGTCAGTGTCAAGAAATGAATAACAACTGTAAATATAACTTCAGCCTTGGATAGAGAAAGCTAAACTCAGGTCTGAAGCTCCTCTCCCCGTCTGATCTTAGTTTTCACTTCAAATCTACGTCACTTTTATTCAAGTTTGTGATAAGACCATATCTTGTGGAATAATATTGTTTCTGAATAACCGATGTAGGACTGTGACAGGCTTTTATTAGTTTCTTTAATGTCACACGGTCATAGCGTGTGGAATTATATATCAAATTGTGATTTCTAGGCCTGTAGAAGTATTTTAACTGATTAAAAATCTGATAATATTTCCTGCAATATCAAAATCGAGCATGAATATTTATCACAGTGCCATGCATTCATTGACTGATCTGATCATTCGACTCCGCATTCATGTCCTCGTCTTCCTCTCAGAGTAAGGAAGGGGCATTCACACTGTCTGCTATGACTTCTGGGATACGTCGAAACTGGATTCAGGCCATTCTGAAGAACATGCGGCCCACCGTCCCTCCTGATGTCACACGGTGAGCTTCAACATCATGTTTAGTTTGAAAAGGACAAAACAGGGAGAGAACATCAAATATTTATGGGTCACAAAGACGTTAAGATGTCCACATTAAAATTAATTTACAAAAGGGATTTTATGTGCATGGAAAGCACATTAACTGTAACTAAAGTGTCTACTTTTAGGGTTTCAAAAACGTTTTTAGTGAATAAAATAAAATAATGTTACATTGTCACAATATTTATGTAAAGATTCAAACTACATGCTTTTTCTGACTTGTACATATTGAAATATATATAAAAAAAATAAGGGAGGATATTACATTTTATTGTTTTAAATTAGTAAAATTGGCAAAACCTAGTATGTGGGGTGATAGTAATTAGTCTTTCAATATGTCATATACTGATTTTTGTTGTAAATAGGCCTGACGATATTGTTACACTGAATTACATTTTAGTGGGTGTCTTCTGTTAATCAGGGAAAAGTGTATGTTTATTTTTTGCTCTGAAAAAAAAAATGCTATTATATTAAACGGTAAACTTTAAATTCTTTGGGGGTAAACAACAATTTAAAGCAGTATTACTCTTATTGTTTTTATGCTTAAACCCTTTTTTGTCTTTGACCCATGACTTTGAAGTGAATTCATTAGAATACTCTTTATTATAAAGCTAAAGTGTGTCATTTCTGCACCTCTATTGACAGCCAAAGCTGTGCGTGTCTGTCTGTACTGAAACTAGTGCCATAAACATAAACAGAGCACATGCTTACCATAAAGCATTTGAGTACATCAACTTCCATTTTTCCTATCCTATTAACTAATTTTTGTTCTGTCCTAAATCTCATGCATTTTATTTGCATTTAACTTTTTCTTCAAACTCCGCTGTTTTTGTTTGTAGATATTGTTTATCTTATCTTCTGTTCCTAACTTACCTGTGTAATTTGTTTTATTCTGTTTGTCCTGCTCCGGCCACAGGAAAAACGTGTCTCTGAAACTTTCAGTTCTTATGCCCAGGTCGGCATTTCCAGTTCTTATTCTAACCTGTGTGTGTGTGTGTGTGTGTGTGTGTGTGTCCGCTGTGCTGTTATGTCAGATGTGCTTTCATGATGTTCTGGCTTCTGTCTGTTTTGGCAGTAATTCCTGTTTTTTTTTTGCCAGTTTGCTGTGTTTATAATGAAGCTGGGAATTTGGCATGTTTTATTACAATTATAGAGATAAAATGGAGTAAAAGAGCCTTCGCAATGTATCCTTGGTTATTTTGGAGTTGTTACACCCCTGCTTTGTTTTTGTGTGGCCAGATAGTTTATGATAGTGGTGTTTATGTTTTGGACTTAAATTTTTTTTAGATGGTTTAATTGCATTACATTTATTTGCGTGTTTCTGTAAAGCAGAATTTGGTTGTCAGTCATCTATTTTTGGAAGATACTTTTTATTTTAGGCCAAAAGTAATAAAAAAGATCCAATAATAAAATCATCCAACTGAAATGTTGTAATATGTTCCCTAAAATAAGGAGTTTAATGCATTAAAACTAGATTAAATTATTGGTGGATAGTTAAGTTAGACTGGAACAGCACATTTTGATGATCACAACTCGCCAGTGTCTCTCCATCCCTCGTGATGTTACACCACCTCCTTCTTTGAAAGGAGATGAAAAAATTGCATTGCGTCAATGCCCCATTTTTAGGCATACATGAGTGTTTACCAATGTGCTTAAGAGTTATTGTATGCCATGCAGTGACCAGATGGTTTTCCTCACCCTAATAACCATTAATCAAACCATCCTGTCTTCAGGAGTTTACGTATGTGTTTTCAAAGAGCTGTATCACATTTCACAACACATTTTTGTACAATTATGCCACAAATAAGGAATAATTCAGATTTCCCCACAATGCCATATGCCACTATTCTTTGTTATAAAACACTTATTGAGGTAGATGCTTGCCTTAGCAAACACCACTAATACTTCAGATACTTTGTATATTGATTCAGTATCTTCTCATCTCACAGTTCCCTTCCAAAAGAGCAAACCAGCTCGAATCTGGAGCAAAGCTACATCCAGCCTCCTTTTAACTCCTCACAACTCTCTAACAGCTCTGAGGATATCACGTACTCTGCACCTCCTTCCGATCATCGTAAGAGCCGAGTCAACAAGCGGGAGGGACGGTCTAAAACCTTCGACTGGTCCGAGTTCCGCCCAGGACAGGAAAACGAGAGCGGTCCACCCTCAATAAAGAGGGCAGATACTTCTGTCATTATCTCATCTTCTCCCTCCTCCGCCTCCTCTCCCATTTCTAGCACCTCGTCTCATCAGACGCCATCCTCGATTACTATCACCAGCCAAACTGACGAGTTGCCACTGCGAGATGAAGAAGTCGTGCAGGAATATATGCACCACAATGAGATGGCACCTACAGAAGGTGGAGTCAATGCAATGATGGTAGCAGAGCCCCCATCAAAGCTTCCTCATAAGGTGCCACAGGAACAGGTGAGAATGGATGTAGGCAATGCCAGAGACGCACAAGATGCCGACAGTCAAAGCGCAGCCCGCAGAAACTCTGACGTCCAAGTGGAAATTGAGCAGAGGTGGCATCAGGTAGAAACAACGCCCCTCAGAGAGGAAAAGCAGGTACCGATCCCTACCAGCTCAAATGTACCTGTTGGAGAAAGAGTCCTTCCACAAGAGCTGGGTACTGCACTGGAAAAAGAGGTAAGAAACATCAGTATAGATTTCTTGCCTCATGGTATGTGTATGTGCGGACTTTTTAAGTTTTAGTTTTCGTTCAAATCAGTTCTGAACATTATATGATTTTTACATTCAGATCTTTTTGCCTTCCTCCAGTTAGGTCAGGCACAAAGGGATCTGGCAAGACTTCAGCAGCAGAACAGCATCTTACAGGAGCAACTTCAGGATGCGCGTGGGAGAGAGCAGAGCGCCAGGGAAGGATACGTACTGCAGGTACCCAAACAGATCAACTGGAGCTGTTCAGAAAAGATACAGTGATCAAAATATTCTGTAGTTTTAGTGTTTGTTTAATATTATTTTGGGGTGTTAATGAAACTATTAGCATGAGTGGTTCTAACTGACCTGCAATGTCTTTCTTTCCCTGGGCTTTGACTGGGTTTTGGTTAAAAATCTTGTAACCAACCCACAGGTTCGCTGAAGATATCAAATGTACACATCTGACAAGCTTTCAGCTGTGCTTTTCTACTTTTTGTATCAGTGTCATCTCTAGTCATTATTTTTTTGGCATGATTTGCATGGTGGTACCATTCCTGTTCTTCTTATTTCTGTAGTTGCTGTAATAATAATAATCTGGTGTAGTGTTACTCCTTTTGTTTCTTCCTCCTTTTTATTTGCTCGTGTTTTTTTCTGTACAGTTCTATATATATTATCCATCAACACAAAGTTGCATTTCATCTCTGAATTCTGTAGTTGCACAGCCTCTTTAGATCACTTGTTTTCCTTTTAGTTCACATTTTTCTTTCATTTTTGAGCACCATTCTCTCCATCTCTGATGTCATCTTGAAAAAGCACAGCGGAAAGCTTGAGTAAGTATGCAACTTCAGAAATTTAACTCTGAAGTTAAAATGTCCCCTCTCAAATGCTCCCGGGTTTCCAGCCACAGCCCAAAAGATGTTGAGCATCATGTGCATGGCCATAAATGAGGAGACTTCCTGTTACTAATTGCACTTTGCTCTTAATCTTTTAAAGAGTGACACAACCACTGCAAAGACTTCGTCTGATGCAGCGTCTGCTTCGGTTCACCGAGCACCATGGCAGCGACTCAGTAAGCTGAACCAGAATCTAAAGTCTGAGCTGGAGTCCCATCAACGGAAGCAGAATAAGTCCAGACATCAAGTTAGCAGCTTGCGGCGCAGCTACAGCGAAGCGAAAGATATAATAGGATACCATGAGGCAGAAATCGAAGCCTTAGAGGAAAAGCTAACGGCTGCCATGGCAGAGATTGTAGCGAGCGAGGAGGCTGTGGCACGAATGCGTAGCGAGTTAAAAATTGAGCGGGTTCGCTGTCAAGAACGTGAGGAAGAATGGGTCAGAAATGAGACGACGTTGCGGTCACAGCTGCGAGAGAGCGAGGACCGTCTTCAGCAAGTCGAGGCTAGTTTGCTAGAGAAGAACCAGAAACTGAGACAGCTCGAGCAGCAGCAAGCTTTGCAGAGGGACCAGCACAAAGAGATGCAGAGACTACAGGAGAGACTCGCTGAGACCACTGGACGACTGATTTCCATGGAGGAAGCTCAAACTATGAGAGAGGAGCGGGAAAGGAAAGAGCAGCGAAGCCTTGAGGAGAAACATGAGCGGGAGCGTCAGGGATTGACCCGGAGATTAGTGGAATCCGAAGAGAGGAGCCGTGAAATAGAAGAGCAATTGCAAGAGGCGCAAGAACAAGTGGAGGCACTGCTGAGAGGGAGCGGTGGGATGGAAACTGTGGGACTCCGAGAGGAAATTCATCGTCATCAGCAGGAGTTGGAGGCGCAGACGGATATTGTGGAAATGCTGCGGGAGAGTGTGAAGAGGCTTGAGGAGGAACGTGACCAGCTTACGTGCCGCTGTCAGGAACTCCTCAATCAGATCACAGAGACTGACCGAGAAGTAGGAAAGCAACAAGCATGTTTAACGACGGTGGAAACTGACTATCACTCTCTGGAGAGCTCGTATGAGCGTGTCTCTGAGGAATTTGCTAGGATAAGTCATGTGCTACGAGAGAAGGAAGAGGAGGTGAAGCAGACAAAGGAAATGTACGAGCAGATAATCAGACAGAAGGAGCAGGACTTGAGCGAGGCCCTCATCAAGATGGCTGCCTTAGGCAGTAGTCTAGAAGAAACAGAACTTTGCTTGCATCAGAAAGAGGAACTTCTTTCTAAAATGGAGCAGGACTATCCAGGACTGGTAGAGTCCCGTAAAGCGGAACGGGAGCTTCAGGCAAAACTAGTGGTTGCAGAGGATCGGATTGCAGAGCTGGAGCAACACCTCAACGCCCTGCAGCTCGGTTATGCAGACCTCAGGATGCGACGTTGTCGCTCGCAGGAAGACCTGCTTGATGGTTTGAAAGAGATACAAAATGATATTTCCTCATCCTCAAGTACCTCCCAACTTCTGCTTGCAAGAAGCAGCTCCGAGATGGAAATGTCCTTTGTAAAACACCAGAGGATTCGGTTTTCCACCATTCAGTGCCAATCCTATTACCGGTCCCAGGGAGCAGACAAGTTTCAGACAGAAAATACATCTTTGGTTCCCTCGCAAGATCTGAGCCTGACCCAAGATAGCAGTGTAGTCAGAGACAGTTCATTCCAGCAGTCCAGAGATCCAGAAAAGTTCATCTCCATTATACATGCTCTGGAAACCAAGCTATGTGCCACAGAGGAGAAGCTCAGGAACCTCACAGAAAAGATACGGGATCAGCCCGATCTTTCATCGATGCAGGAACACCTGAGCACCAGAGCTACCTTGGAGGACTGCACGACTAAAACCTGTGAAGAATTGCTAATGGATGAACCAAGTCAGAAATTCCTTAACAAGACTTTTGGTGAGCAGGACAGTGATGAATATAAGAAGGCATTGGCATTGGTCGAGTCTTGCACAGAAAGAGTCCAAGAAATACTCCGCAATCAGAAAGAGACCATTTCTGATGAATCTCTCATTTGTACCCTTGCAGAAGTAGAGAAATGGCTGGTTTGTGCCACCATGTACCTGAGGAAGGACAGCTCATTCTATGAAGCATGTCAGATCTTTGCACCAGATGTGCAATCAGTGAAGGAAACTATAAAGCAGTTTGCCAAAACGTTAACCTTTGAGGCTGAGGTTCTGGAAAAGATGGGGTTCTCTCTGCAAGACCTGAAATCTGATATTATTTCAGCCCTGAACTCCATTCACAGGGATGCAGAAAACATCAAGAAGAACAGCGACGGCTGTCTCTCAGTTGTTTATGCAGATGTGCTTACAAGAAAACTTACGCTGGAGACCATGTTCTTGAACAAGCTTGAGACGAGTAAGCTATCAAATAGTGCTTTTTCACAGGATGTCATCAAGAATGCATGCATTAGTGCTGAGCTTGCCTATTCGCTTCAGAATATAACCATGAATTTCCAGGAAGAATTCAGCGAGCTTCAAAAGGACCTGCTCCAGGCGAACGAGACCTTGAAACAAAGGGACATTGCTCTGAAAGATGCTGTAAACGCATCAAAGCGTGCTCACATTGAGAGCATGACCCAAAGTAATACTGATCATCTTGCTGACATCGCCCCTCCTGAACTTGTCCCCTATATGGACCAGATTGAGATTGAGGAAGCTCAGAGTTTAGCAGAAGAGATTGTCCGCATACATTTAGCAGGTGGCATGCTATCCCATAGTGCAGAATCGGAATCGCATTTGCAAACGAGCAGGGAAAATCTCATCGCCGAGCTCAAAAAGCAATCAAAAGCCCTCCGCGGTCTCTCTCAGGAAATTGAGAGGATCTGTGAGGAAGGAAAAACAGATTCACTTTCTGGACTTGCGGATGCCATCCGGATGAGCTTGTGGAGCAATGACTCCAGTGCCGTTTGCATGCGAGAGGCTTTGATCCAGGCGCAGGTCGCATATGTTGCTTGCAAATTGCGAGCAGGTCATAAAAGGGAACTTACTCTCTGCCAGGAGACTAGCCGCAACATGGCAGCGCTCGTCCAGGAACATGCTGACAGTGTTGCAGCCATCCAAAGGCACTACCAGAGCTGCTTGGAGAAAGAACATCTTAGCTACACTGGCACTATCAGTTCCTTGCAGGAGGAGAATGACATGCTTCGAGCGGAACTATCCTATAAGCTCAGGGAGCTCCAGGAGCAACGGCAGAACTTAACCCAGCTGGAAGAAGCATTTCACATGGAGAAAGAAGAGCTCAAGAGCAGGCATTCAGACGAGATGGGAAGAGCCGAGCAGGAGCAGATAACCAGAGAGCTCGAACTAATGGAGTGTGCCGCCAAAAGCCAACGCCAACTGGAGACCCTGCTGCAAGAAATTGAAGATGCTGAGTTGAGGTACAAGGAGCAAGTCCGAAAACTTGAGCAGGAATTTCAGGGTAAGCTCCAGGAACTAGAACACACCAACAGAGAACAGCTCCGCAAGCTACAGAAATGCTACAGCCAGACCATCTGCTCACCGGAGGAGAGAAACAAACAAGTGGAGAACAAAGATGAGGCCGACGCATGTCCAATTGAGGAAGGGGATGGAACTGATCAGGTACCGTGCAGGGAGTCACTCCTCCGAATCCGGGAGCTAGAAATGCAGTTGAGCAGCATGAGGGAGGAGCTGGATCAGAAACCACTGGATGGAGATCTGACCAGCCTGAAGGAGAAATACCAGCGAGACCTGGACAGCCTAAAGGTTTAACCTTTCACTTTTCAAATTGAAAGTCACACCCATTCACCACCATGGCACCATGTTTGTAGGACCCTCAGTAGTTTGTTGCTGTTGCTTTGGGTTGCAGTGGTGTTAGGTGATCGTTTTGGGAGTATTTCTTATGTTTATACAAGTTTCAGAAAGTCTTGAGTGAAAATCTTTCCTGTTATTTATTATATGTATATATGGACTGTATATATATATATGAAGTGTTTTATGCTTCTTGGATTTTTTTAAATAATGCTTAGATGACCACTGCAACCCTGTAGCCTCATAACCATGATGCTTTCCCCTCTTCCCCTATGCTGTAGTGCACATTAGCAGCATTGGGAGTCTTGAGCACACAAAACTAATTTACACGACCATAATTACAAACAAACCTATTACAAATAACTGTGCTCAATGAGGACTTCCTCTGTCCAAAAACACCTTGTGTTTTTAGAGTGTTAGCATTGTGTTAGTGTGAGAGTTTGAATGCATGAATTATCTCTAGTTTTAACCCCATTCTATCAAGCTGCTTTCCTTTCACTCATTCGTGTTTCATCTCTCATCGCATGAGCAAATGTTTAAATATGTGAACACCAGGGCTTGGGTAAATATTGGTTTTCTGAATAATTTCTTTATTTTTACAATTGGATTATATTTATTAAAATAATTTCCTTTTCAGTGAATGCATTAACAGACTCCGTATTTTTGGACTACAAGTCGCACCTGAGTATAAGTCGCATCAGTCAAAAAATACGTCACGATGACATATATACCGCATTTTTCGGACTATAAGTCGCACTGGACTAGAAGTCGCATTTATTTTGAACCAAGAACCAAGAGAACACATTACTGTCTACAGCCACGAGAGGGCGCTCTATGTCTTCAGTGTAGACTACAGGAGCCTGAGCAGTATAGAGCACCCTCTTGTGGCTGTAGACGGTAATGTTTTCTATTGGTTTATTTCTCTTGGTTCATTTCTCTCGGTTCATGTCAAAATTAATTTTGATAAATAAGTCGCACCTGACTATAAGTCGCAGGACCAGCCAAACTATGAAAAAAAGTGCGACTTATAGTCCGGAAAATACGGTAAGTCACACTGGACTATAAGTTGCATTTATTTAGAACCAAGAGAAAACATTACCGTCTACAGCCGCAAGAGGGCGCTCTATACTTTTCAGTGTAGGCTTCAGGAGTGTTGAGCAGCATAGAGCGCCCTCTCGCGGCTGGAGACGGTAATGTTTTCTCTTGGTTCATGTCTCTTAGTTAATTTCTCTTGGTTCATGTCAAATTAATTTTGATAAATAAGTGGCACCGGACTGTAAGTTGCAGGACAAGATAAACTATGAAAAAAAGTGTGACTTATAGTCCGGAAAATACGGTAATATAGTGAAAAAATGAGCTTTGCTGAGTAAAGTATTCACTTTATCCACCATCAATGTTTTAGTAATGCACTAAGACATAATTAACTGAATCTGAATCCAAATCAATTCAGGTAATCAATTGCAGATACCCAGCCCTAGTAGAGAGCCTGATGGAGTAGAGATGCTTGGTGTTTGTCTGTGTATGCAATCTGATGTTTTATGTGGAATGCAGACGACATGCGAGCGTGGATTTGCAGCGATGGAGGAGACGCATCAGAAGGTGATCGAGGACATCCAAAGGCAACATCAGCGAGAGATACAGAAACTTCTGGAGGATAAAGAAAGACTGCTGGAGGAGGAAACAAACGCCACGATTGCTGGTAATAAATGCATCACTGTATATATAATACTACGAATTTGAAATGGAATTGCTTATGGTTTGTTTGTCGCTGAAAATTGCTGTCAGTGTGAACGCCACTTTAAGTGTGTCATGTATAATGCAACATAATATCTAGCTCTCTAATAAATGCATCTGCACAAGTTTAATGCATAGGAATTGAAGCATCACAGTAGGTTATTTTGTGTACAGCAATTGAAGCCATGAAAAACGCTCATCGCGAGGAACTGGGGAAGACGCATCGATCACAGATGAGCGGTGTGAGCGCAGACGTTCAGGAGCTGCGCAGACAGTATGAGTAAGATGCCAAAGGAAGATGTGCTTCTATTCATTATGCTTTTACCAAGCGAATGGAAGTTTTGACGTGTGTATTTTTTAATTTTGCCAATATAGAGAAGAGTTGCAGTCTATCTATCGTGAGCTGGAGGTTTTGTCTGAGCAGTATTCTCAGAAGTGTTTAGAAAACGCACATTTGTCTCAAGCGCTGGAAGCTGAGAGACAGGCACTGGGACAGTGCCAGCGAGAAAACCAGAAACTGCACATACACAACCAGGTCAGCATGAACTTATTCAAAACATGCTTTTTTCAAGAGGAACAGCTTAATAAAGAGAATAAAATGTAGTCTTATTATAAATACCAAGTTTATATAAATAATAATAAATAATTTTCCAGGGGCTGTCAATCTAAATTTAAAGCAAGACACCTGACGTGAATAGGATAAAAAAAAGAAGTGTAATATTATGCAAATGATATGCACAAATTTGCATACATTTCCAGAACTGAAATCTGAACATAGGATAAAGCAAAGTTCAAAATGTTTCATTTTGTTGAAAATGGAGTTGAAATTTGCCACAGAGGGGTTTTAAAGGATCTTTTTAATGATAAAATACTATAAGCAGCCAGAATAAAATACATTTACACCATTTTTAGGAATAACATGTTTTATAAAATTGGGTGAATTATATATTAACAAACCTCTTCAGTAGAAACTTGAATATTGATGGAAGAAGTAATTTGAATAAAAACAGCCTTTAATGTATTGAAACACTAACAGAAATAAAGTGCAATAAATATGCATTTTGGATGTTTTCTTTCCACTAGTGAAAGGCAAACTCTCACAATTGACCAGTGCACAAAAAAAAATTGTCTTAAGAACAATAGAAGCTAATTAAGTTCCCCACGATCATATTCACAGGAACTAAATCACCGTCTGAATGAAGAGATCACCAGAATGCACTCATGCATCCGTGAAGACAAATCCGCTTCCTCTCCGACACAAGGCAAAGACATCTATGAGCTGGAGGTACAGCACCAACCCTGTCATCTGAATTTCCATCCGCTGTCATGCACAACATCTATTAAACCTTGTTTTGCTGCAGGTTTTGCTGCGAGTGAAGGAGTCGGAGATCCAGTACCTCAAACAGGAAATAAACTCTCTCAAAGACGAGCTACAGTCGGCACTGAGAGTAATATGCACACACATTTAGACGCTCTGTACATGTCTCTGTCTAACCGCTCTCTGAACTTAAGATGTCGTTCACCTGTGTGTTTCAGGATAAGAAGTATGCTTCGGATAAGTACAAGGACATTTACACAGAGCTGAGTATCGTCAAAGCTAAAGCGGACTGTGACATTAACAAGCTGAGGGAGAAACTTCTATCCGCTACAGAAGCTCTTGGGGAATTAGACGCTGAAGGAAGTGGCGTTCCTGCTGGATACGGTGAGACATTTAAAGGAACGATTCATGCAAAAATGCCAATTCTGTCATTATTATTATTTAACCACCCTCATATTGTCAGCATGACTTTGTTTCTTCCGTAGTGCACAAAAAAGCACTATTTCCATTCATCCAAAATACAAAATCAGTGTTAATCTAATTTCATATTCGATCATTTCAGTTGCCAAACATCTCCTAATTTATTGTACTGAGAGTGTGTACAAAAACTAAACATTTCACTTGGTCTGTGTATTTGTGTTCTTTGCAGACATCATGAAGTCGAAGAGCAACCCAGATTTCCTGAAGATAGAAAAATCCAGACAGATACGTGGGGTCAGGTCAAAGGTGAGAGGTCAAAATGTGTCATAAATATACACTTATCAGCCACTGAGAGTAGAGTATGGATATTCCTGTGGATTATGCGATCGTTTAATGTTATGCTGAAGTGTTTGGGAAAGATATACTTGTGTTTATTAGGGCTGTCAGTCGATAAAAATAATAAAAAATGATATGTGGTTGATGAGTAACGCATTGATAGAAACTACAAAAAGTCCATTTATATTTTCTTATTTTCAGATTATTGATCCACTACAAACAAAAGAGTTTGTCAGTCTGTTCATGCCAGACAAAATTCTTGTATTTTATCTATTTTGTTTTATATTTTTTTGAGATGATGGTAAATGTTAGCAAATTTATAAAAAACTTTTTTTTTTTTTTTTTTAAAGTGACAGCCCTAGTATTTACATGTGTGAATTATGGGACACTGTACACGTGCGTGTGTGTACGTGCGTGTGTGTGTGTGTCCTCACATGTGTGTGTGCTGTCCTGTCAGGCAGAGAGGGAGGGGTTGGCGGGGGGTTGCTGACCGCTGTGACCCCATCGTGACCCCATCAGGTCCTACAGGTGAAGCAGACATCGCTCTTTGTGAGAGTAGGACTGTGTTTGCATGGAACATGGAGCGTATTGCACATCATACTGTACTTGACTTTCCATTTCAACTTCTCTGATTTGACATTTTTTCACAATATAATAAAATAATGCACAAGATAACTCGATGCCACTCATGTGAGTTCAACAATACAGTTTGAAAGGTTTAGCATAAAAATAATGCCTACTGTTTTAAATGCTGTATTTAAAATGAGAGGCGGTATACATTACATACTGTAATGCAGTATTTAGTAAACTCGTATTTGTCTTTGAATCGTGCATGAGTTTGAAAATCACCTGCAACTTAACCCGATCTGGGAGTCAGACACATAAGCACAGATCACATTTATCTCAATGTTATGTGTTCGGACTGTTTTTATGTTGGGGTTTCTTGCTCTGTGTGTGTGTGTGAGATTTGTGTTGTGGTGTTCAAATAGCCCTGTTTAGACATTAATTGTTTGTAAATGAACATTTGCTTTTAAACTGCATTTATATGAAGTTGTTCGTGTGTGATGAAAATGAAAAACAAAGTGTGTGTGTGTTTAGTCAGTGCAGCGAGCTCATGTGAACATCTTTTGCTGGTGTTTTGTTGCACGATGAAGGAACAACAGCCAGTGAATTACAAGATGAGAGAAAGAAATGGAGCTAGAATGAGTGAATATAGAAACAGACTTTGGTTTAAAACTCCCAGAATGCCCCTTTAAGGATCGTGCATGTTCCCATACACAGAAGTGAAGTTTAAAGCTGATTGAATCAAAGTTCGGTCTGAACTTTTCTAAGAAACTGCCTTGTGTGAAACAGACGATCATGGGAAGTCATAAAAGCAGATTGCAATAAAGTTAATTCATTTTTAATGGTCATTTTTAGTGACACACTAAACGCTCGAGGAAACCACTTTTTGCAGGCGTGTAAAAATTTTTTTGCAACATTTAACATTATTTTAAAACAGGATAAATCATATTTATTTTGCATGCATGCATATATATGATTTCTACTGTTTTAAAATAATGTTTGAATGTGGCACAGTTACAGATGACTTGATTGAAACTGAGCAGTGTATTCAGTCGACTGAAGTCTTATTTATTAGGGATGCACGATATTGGATTTTGGCCGATATTCGATATGCCGATATTTTCTAAATAATTTTGGCCGATGCCGATACCGATATATATACACATATATACTGATATATTTAAACTTTAATTTTACTGAAGAGAAATCCATGTATCTCTTCTGTACTGATTCTACCATCAATTTATTATTTTACAAATGTAGACAGACATTCACATCTGAAAAACAGGTCAATTATTTCACTTGGAGAATATCGGTTTGGCTCATCGGCAGAAATATTCATATCGGCCGATACCGATAATTATCATTTTAAGCTTTTATCGGCCGATACCGATGTTGTGCCGATATTATCGTGCATCCCTATTATTTATATTTAAATATGGAAACGGCCCATTTCTCCTTCACCTCATCTTTCTCTCGTTCTTTTTCAGAGTTTGAAGGAGGGACTGACGGTTCAGGAGAGGATGAAGCTGTTCGAAGCTAAAGACTCTAGAAAGATCTAACACGCCTCACACTCTTTCTTTCTTCTGGTTTTGTGTGCTTGCTCTTTTATTGACTCTATTTAGATCTTCTCGGTTGATAGATAAAGCAGGGGTTAAGAACTTTTTTGTTTTAATATTGTTTGTGACGTTTCAATGTTGACACGGACCATTTTTGCCAATCTTCAGCTCTGACGAACCTCATGTTTTTGGTGTTTTTCGGTCCTGAAGCTGTACCTCATCATCACAGTATGAACACACTCAGACGTGTGTGTGTGTGTGTGTGTTTTCTCATTTGAGTATCTTCTGAATGGCTGCTGTTGTGTCTTCATAGGAGTGCTGGTGACATTTTTATGATTATTAATTATTGACACCGAGAGATGTTATTTTGCCAATGATATTGTAAATAAGTCGTGTACGTGATAACACTTTTTCAGCTTTCTAGTACTGTATCTTTGAGATGAAATGTGGTTTGTGTAAGCTGGGTAATGTGACTCATTTACTTGAGCAGAATCTAATTGCTGTTTTAATCGCTTTTGTGTTGCTTCTGACGTGCAAAATTATATAAAGCAACCAAACGTGATCTCTGCTGTGGGTGTTGCATCACAAAGCATTTGTTTGGCTACTGATAGTGAGCTTGTTTTGTCCTGTATTTCCATCTGAAAGTGGGACATTTGAATAATTTTGTCGTGTTATTTTATACGGTTTTTGCATGATCATGAAGCACGATTTCTGTGTTCGAAACGTGGTTCATTATTCCTTCTGCTCTAGAATTCAGAAAGTGTTGAACACACAACAAAGAAAACTCACTGTATAATAATATTAGTTTTTGGCTTTGTAAATAATTGGTTTTATCGGTCTGCATAGAGGAAAAAAAAATCTTTATATCTATCTATAAGCGGTATGTCTACACCTACTTACATGTGTAGGATTATTTTTATGTTGTTATGCGTGAATGTGATATATTTGTAATAATAAAAAATGTTTTTGAAGCAAAAATCCAGTGATACATTGTCTTTTTAAAAAGAAAATGTAATATCCTTTAATATTATTCATATACTTTTTAACCCCAAATGCGCAAGAATGCCTGGTTAAAAAGTTTTTTGTTTTTTATTCTAATTGAAAAATCCTGGAATGTTTTCCTCAAAAACCTTAATTTCTTTGCTACTGAAGAAAGAAAGAAGGATATGGATCTTGAATGACATGGGGTGAGTAAATTATCAGGATTTTTAGAAGATGATGTCTTTAAGATGTTTATGATTTAGAAAGAATGTTAAACTGACATCTTAAAGAAGTCTGACAGATGTTTGTACACAGCAGATGCTTTCCAGATAAAGTGATCTTTAACAGACATCTTGTAGACGTACGTACATGTGTTATGTGGGAAACACAGACATTGTTTAAAACTATGTCTTATTAACTAGTTCAACCAACTAGCAGTTAGCCAAGAGGTAATCAGTTTATGCAACCATAAGCCCCATACTTGATTGTGTGTGTGTGTGTGTGTGTGTGTATATATATATATATATATATATATATATATATATATATATATATATATATATATATATAAACAAAGTATGTTGTAATGTGCAGGATGTTGCGTTTAAGAAGTATTTTTGTCGTGGCCAGCAGAGGGCAGTCACTGTTCAGTTTTACTCAGGAGTTCTTTGTTTTTTTTTTGTCATTTCAGTCCAGGGTTATTACAATATCATATAATTCGTATACTTTTATAGTTTTAGTTAAGATTTAAAAGTTTTGGTCATTTTTGCCTTTTAATACATTTATTTTTTTACCTTTATATGTTTTTTATTGAGTTTGTTATTTTATTATTTACATTTAAACACTAAAAAATGCTAAAATAATTTTTGTATTTATTTCAGTTACTATAATCAAATAAAGATTTGTTATTTTTTAATGGTATTAGTCTGCAATAATAACCCTGTCTCAGTTTTTAATTTACCCGGACTGACCTTGAAATTTTTGTGGGAAGGTTTAATTTTGTCTTTTATAATGTTTTTGTAACAAACAAATAGTAATTATCTAGTTTTGTTGTATAAAAAAAGAGAGACTTTTGACATTTTGATCTTCTGTGAAAATAAAAATATTAAATGTCACAGCACTTTATTTATTTTATTAGTTTATTTGACAGGGACCGTGCACAGTTCAAGCCCTGTACCAGAGTTAGCTGTAAAGCTAATTTACATCTGTGGTCCCTGTCTACTAGTCGTGCAACTTAATTATTATTATTATTATTTTTTTTTTTTAGTTCCATTCAAAATTCACTTGGCTCAAAAAAAGCGTTCCTTTAAACATACATGATCCTTTTGCTTTTTGTCCTTTATAGAACTCGAATCCCCCTCATGACAATATGCAAATGTTGTATTAATGACTCATGGTGAATAGAGGATGACTATTTTTATTATGAGTCTGTTTGAATGGCTGTTAGTCACTGTGCTGAACTGAAGAACGAAGTGTTTGTGCTGCTCAGCAGTGAATAATGAATCCAGCAGTCAGCTGAGGATTCAGAGCACAAATACAAACATGGTTTCTGCCCTTAACTCTTGATGATCACAGTTATGTAAGTGCATATGTGGGTTTGCTGTGTGAAATGCCCATCATACATGTCTGTCACTCATCTCAACACATGATGTCTTTCAAACCAAATCTATGTAGGGGCAAATATATTCTTCAAGAACTGCCCTGAGTTGCACTAATTAAATTAATGCAGCTAATAGTTCAGCATTCAATAATGCAGAAAGTTCTGCATTATTCATTAATGTGTGTGTGTGTGTGTGTGTGTGTGTGATCTGTCTGGACTTCAGAAGACTTCAACAACAGCCCAAACTTTCGAGGAAGGTTAAATGACAAACCTGATTCATTTAGTAAATAGTTGTTGTTGTTGTTGTTTTCCCACTGCAGACTCAAACAGTGTTTTTATTTTTATTTCAGACACTTGTCAAGTTTGGAGATTTTGGTCTATTTTTCGTCCATTATTTGTCTTCTTTCAGACTAGTGGATAGAAAACATCCCAAATACACATTTAAGTGTTGATTTTATTACATTTAATATATATGCATCTGTATGTTTCAATTTCAATGCATATATTTATCACTGTTTTCTCAGAGCTATTTTGTTTTTGTCCTGCAAAAAGTAGTAAGAAATCTCCATTTATCAAGCACCAGTACACCAGATTCAGTTAGATTTCTGTGTTTTATAAAATTTAACTACATTCTGAAAGTAAGTGTTTGTTCACAAATAATTTGCCTGAAAGAAAATATTCTGGCTGTCGACAGTATTTTCTGATTCATGGGGTGATAAAGTCAAGTCAAGTCAAAATGTATTTATATAGCTCCATTTATACAGACAAGCTGACCAATGTGCAGGGGCGGATCTAGAAAAATATTGATGGGGTGGCGAGAAGGGGACGGATTTTTGAGGGGTGGCAACATATGGCAGAAGTATATATACTGAATTTAGTCACAGTTATCACAGTTTGATGATAAATATATGTGCACACTACAAAAGGCACAGGCTATCATTTACAAACTTAATCTCATGCAATCAATGTCTTGCATTTGAAACAGTTCATATAAAGAATAAGTGACCATACCCCATAAAGCACCACACACTCACTAATGCATACAGTATGCATCAACACGTAATTAAGAGCGTTATAAAAGGTTCAGTGTTATCAAAACTTTTAGAAATTGTTTTTGAAAAATATGTTATTGTTTTGGCAAGCTTAAATTAAAACTTCTATGAAAACTTGTGTGATATTCCTTTAAAATAATGTTTTAGTATATCTTTTTTAAAGTAGGCTATATTTTACTGTGCAATTTCGTACATAATTTCTTCTAATTTCGAGTTAGACCAAACTTTTTTTTTGTTTTTTTGGTGAGTTGTATACAGAGTTTCTGTGTTTATTAATAAACTATTATTATTAGCTAATAGGCCTACTTGAAGTATAGCATACTCTACTGTGCAATAGTACTATATTTCTATATATAAGTCATACTGAGATTTGATTTTGACAGATCGTTGTAAAGACATTGCCGTTTCTGTCAGTCTGTGAATACGATACGAATGAATGACGATAGTTTTATCAAATGAAATTGTGAAATCCTCTCATAGCGCGCTGACGTGCACATGTGTATCCTACATCATGCATCAATATAGTGAAGAGCTGAAAACACCACGCGTGCTTCAGTGTGTGTGTGTGTGTGTGCGTGTGTGTGTGTGTGTGTGTGTGTGTGTGTGTGTGTAGTAGAGCACACATTCCCAGAGATGTGCATAACAACACCTTCAGGGCCACTGCTGGCCAAATGGGTGCCCATAAGCAGGATTGTATTGTTGTGCCCCCCTTCCTCAAATAGGATGATGGAAAAAAAAACACCTACTATAGGGGTGAAAAAAATAACTTTAATCAAATCAAAAACTTAATTAATAAATTGCATTATTTACAAATCACAATTGTAGCTCTCAACATTTACCTGTGCCTATAACTCTAATTTATGACTCTCAATGATTCAGAAATCATGCAAAAAGAAATTAAGCAGTTTTTCTATGATAAAACCATGGTTTATTTTTGTAAGGGTTGTGATATGCATGTTTTTTGTTGAAGAAATGATAAAGGCTAAGTCATCTATAACAAAAAGGTGTCCAAAAATGAAAGATTTAGTGAATATTTAAATTAAATGTTTGGTCAGTAGCCTAAACAAGGATTTGATCGTCCTGTAAGTGTAACAGAAGCAATCACATGGCATTTGTAATAACATGAACATAAATAGTTTGTTTGTATTTGGCTTTAGAGAACTTTAGAGATAGTCCCTAAATTTGAGACTCATCCAATGTCCAACCTCAAGCCAACTTTTTCTGTATTTTTTTTTTTTTTTACTTTTAGTTTTCTTTTCTCTTCGCTGGATTGGATTCATCAGTCAATTTTAAACATTCAGCAGCCGCAAACATGAGGTGCGAGCGGTCGCGATCGCAGATGGGAGAATGGAGGAAGTTTATTTTTATTTTTTTTGGAGCAACTGGGATGGTGCCCCCTCTGGGAGTTGGTGCCCTAGGCAGATTGAGTCAGTTCGGGAGTTCGGAGTGGGATCGCGATTCATTTGAGTCAGTTTGGGGATGCAAATCCTTTAAATCAGTTCGGGAGTTCGCAGCGGGACCGCGAATCATTTGAATCAGTTCGGGAGTTCAGAGCGGGATCACGAATCATTTGAATCAGTTCGGGAGTTCGTAGCGGGTTCGCGAATCATTTGAGTCAGTTAGGTAGTTCAAAGCGGGTTCACGAATCATTTGAGTCAGTTTGGGGATAGCAAATAATTTGAATCAGTTCGGGAGTTCGGAGCGGGATCGCGAATCATTTGAGTCAGTTATGGGGATAGCGAATCATTTGAATCAGTTCGGGAGTTCGTAGCGGGTTCGCGAATCATTTGAGTCAGTTAGGTAGTTCAAAGCGGGTTCACGAATCATTTGAGTCAGTTTGGGGATAGCAAATAATTTGAATCAGTTCGGGAGTTCGGAGCGGGATCGCGAATCATTTGAGTCAGTTATGGGGATCGCGAATCATTTGAATCAGTTCGGGAGTTCGTAGCGGGTTCGCGAATCATTTGAGTCAGTTAGGTAGTTCAAAGCGGGTTCACGAATCATTTGAGTCAGTTTGGGGATAGCAAATAATTTGAATCAGTTCGGGAGTTCGGAGCGGGATCGCGAATCATTTGAGTCAGTTATGGGGATCGCGAATCATTTGAATCAGTTCGGGAGTTCGTAGCGGGTTCGCGAATCATTTGAGTCAGTTAGGGAGTTCAAAGCGGGTTCGCGAATCATTTGAGTCAGTTTGGGGACCGCGAATCATTTGAATCAGTTCGGAAGTTCGTAGCGGGTTCGCGAATCATTTGAGTCAGTTAGGGAGTTCAAAGCGGGTTCGCGAATCATTTGAGTCAGTTTGGGGATCGCGAATCATTTGAATCAGTTCGGGAGTTCGTAGCGGGTTCGCGAATCATTTGAGTCAGTTAGGTAGTTCAAAGCGGGTTCACGAATCATTTGAGTCAGTTTGGGGATAGCAAATAATTTGAATCAGTTCGGGAGTTCGGAGCGGGATCGCGAATCATTTGAGTCAGTTATGGGGATCGCGAATCATTTGAATCAGTTCGGGAGTTCGTAGCGGGTTCGCGAATCATTTGAGTCAGTTAGGTAGTTCAAAGCGGGTTCACGAATCATTTGAGTCAGTTTGGGGATAGCAAATAATTTGAATCAGTTCGGGAGTTCGGAGCGGGATCGCGAATCATTTGAGTCAGTTATGGGGATCGCGAATCATTTGAATCAGTTCGGGAGTTCGTAGCGGGTTCGCGAATCATTTGAGTCAGTTAGGGAGTTCAAAGCGGGTTCGCGAATCATTTGAGTCAGTTTGGGGACCGCGAATCATTTGAATCAGTTCGGAAGTTCGTAGCGGGTTCGCGAATCATTTGAGTCAGTTAGGGAGTTCAAAGCGGGTTCGCGAATCATTTGAGTCAGTTTGGGGATCGCGAATCATTTGAATCAGTTCGGGAGTTCGGAGCGGGATTATGATTCGCGGAAGATTCGCGCTCGTAAATTTTCAAATTGGCCATAACCTTTAATTCGTTGCTGCCAACTGGGGTGTAGATCCGCCCCTGCCAATGTGCTTCACAAAACAATAAAGTATCACAGGACAAACAGAGCCATAAAAATTAAAGATCCTCCAAAATCCCCGCTGTGAAAAAATAATGTCAACACAATGAAACCTAGCATTCACTTTATGCAAATGAGTGCATATTTATGTTTTTTTTTTCACATTTGAACATAACATTGAGCAAAAAACAATACAAAACAATATACTGTGATTAATCAACTGGAGAAGTATAGTGGCTTTAGTTTTCCCATGAAGACGATGCAGGACACCTGCTGCTGTGGTCAGTGGCATAAACTGCTAAGACTAGTCTTAAAAGTTACACACCGATCTTTTTGCTGCAAGAGACTGGTCATAACTTATATAAAAACTTAGATTGGTCTAATTTAAATCTGAAAAGACTTAGTCAAACCAATTCTTAAAACACAGTCTTACTGTGGTCTCTGTGTTTATGCAACTGGCCTTTAGAACGTTGCGAGGAGAACGTTCTCATGTTTCCATGGAAACGGAAGCCACAGATGGAGCTGAACTCCGGTGTGAAGCATCCTACCTGAGCACAAACAGAGAGAGATGTATTAATACATATGTAAATGATCAGTGGTTATGTGGTCTGTATCGTCCTCCTCGTCAGTGATGGTTTGGTGTAGACTCACTGCTGGCGGGTGTTTGATGATTGCACGTGGAATGACTTGTTTAATTCTATGTATTCCACAGCATCATTCCGCAGTCATAATTAGACGCTAAACTATCCACCTTATTTATTTTTAATTTTTTTTATCACGGAAGTAATCTATTATTTCTGTGAATGTGTGAGATTTCCTATTTATTTTCCGCGATCGATAAATAAGAACAAATTGCGGTAAACGATAAAAAAAATTCTATGCGCAATAGATCTGTTTGTTTATTAAAATAAATGAAAATAATATGGTAACACACACCAGTTTTTTGTTATAACAACTTAGTTTTCTCGTTATCTCCACATGATGAAAGTAGTTTTTTTTCTCGTTATAACAACTTAATTTTCTCATTATCTCAACATAAGCAAAGTTTATGTTCAGCAGAGGAAAGAAACTCATACAGGTTTGAAACAACTTAAGTGATGGCAGTTTTCAGTTCTTCGTCATGTTTGCTCTCTCAAAGGCATGAATAGTGCACATCCCTGATGACGTCACAGTGATGTGAAAAAGTAAGTACACCCCATGGACATTTACCTATTGATGTCAGCAAAACTAATTGCTGCATTATCTAATTTATCAACATTTTTCCTGGTATGACACTAATTAAATTGAGGAACATGGCAGATATCATAGTGGCTCAGGTTTTACATGGCCTGTATAATTCCCTTGTATAATGCAGTATTTTATATTGACTGCATGATATTAGATGGAGTAAGAAAGTTAGAAAAGCTAGAAAAGCAGCCTCAGTTTAAAATGTTTCCACCATCTTTCTTTGAATTTCATCCAACTCGTCTACACAGTTTTTGATAAACATTCACTTTCAAACCAATAAAATGCATCATAGAGTCAAAGCTCGGACGTTAAATTATAACATCTGCATAGACTTGAGTATAAAACGTGTATTACAGTGTTTACCCTTTACAGTTTGTTTGCAAGGAGGCATATCTTTGTTAACAATCACCTTAAAAGCTTAGAGTAGCATTACCTTTCTGCTTGATCACACATCATCTTCCATGCATCAGGCAAAGCGGTCAGCATAAGACGTTTTGTGGCTCACAATTACTATCAAAGATCATTTGAATTGATTTCAATTTTTGAATGCAAAGGAGTGTATTATTATTATTGTTATTTGTTAATCCCTTTTGCACAAAATAAGCACAAAATATAATAGTACGTTTTAACTGTCTTTATAAATCCCATCTACTGTATGGCAATAAAAAAGAAAGTGTGAGCATTTTTAATTTGGTACAAATCATCACAATAAATGAACCAATCACAATAGATAAACCATCCATGTACCTGTAAGAAGTGAATGCGTATCATTTCATATAAAAGGCTCTGGAATAATAGTAAAACAGCAGAAGCAGAAACTGACCTAGGTTTCATTTGTTTTTGTTTTTTGCAAAAAAAAAAAAAAAAGTAGTACAGTACAGCTCTCTGTGTTTTCTTATGGAAAACATTGCTTCACTTCAAACTGGTCAAATCAAATGTTTTTGTCCTGATAAATGCTGGTTCATTCATCATGTATTGCTTTGATTTTTTCATTATTGCTTCATGAATGTGTCCTTCATACTTTCATACAGTCATAGACAGATGGAATAACACACACACACACACACACACACACACACAGTCTTTTGTGATATGCAGTAGCATTCAGTCTGAGTCACATTGTCTGAGTGAGTGATTATTTTTATCGGTGTATTTTGTTCTTTGCCTTTCTCTTTCAAAGAATATTCCAGCATAAACACAACTTAAGCTCATTTCAAACATCTGTGGCATGTTGTCAGATCACCAGATGATAAATGTGTCCCTCTATTGATGCACTAAGTGAAAATAGCAGCATTTTTTATTGATATGCTATTTATAATATTATAAGTGCAATTAGCTAGAGATTCGATTTACACTGTGTTAAAATTTTACTACTTATTGCAAATTGTGGAGATTATCTGCACCTCAGTATTGTAGTACACTGTAAAACAGTATACAGTTTTAACTTATTGAGTGTTAATACCCTCCGAGCATTTTCTTTACTTTTCTGGTATCCCTGTAGAAGTTAGTGTTGTTTACTGGTTTCATGAAAGGATCTAAGAAACTGGATTGAACTCTTAACATCAAGGTAACTACATTATTTGATCAAACCGGTTTGATGTCAGTGTTTTGTGATACTTTCATAAACAACGCCTCTTTCCCAAAACCTGGTGTCTGTTTTCTAAGCATTTTAAATAAATTTGTTCCTCATATCATAAGTGATCTGTTTGGATCTACTGTACATAGAGATCATGTCTTTTAAAATCAGATTGAATGCTTTCTACATATATATTTTGTTATTGACTGACAATCCCTGAATCAACTGAACAAAATGATTCACTGTTTGGAACTGTTCTGACGTAACGAAGCCCGTTTATTGATGAATATTGATGATTTATTGCCCGTTTCATGTTGGCTTTCTTGAAATCCATTATTTATGAAAAGTTCAGCAGAAATTTGAAATATATTAAGACAGACGTAAATATATTAAATACGACATTTGAGGGGAAGTGTCTGGATTCACACAGTTTTCTATCAGGCATTTCTATCAGAGCCTTTGGGACAAAAGATAAAGCATCTAAATGTTGAGTTTTCTGAAGAGCTGATAATGTCTACATTATATATCTGTTTAGCTAAATATATATCTCTATTTTGTGGTAAATATAAAATATAAAACCTATATGCAAGAACATGTTGTTGTCGTTTTAGGAGTTTTTGCAATTTAACCATCTCCTTGTGCTTCTCACATGAGGCATTGTGCTCAGCTGCACAGAACACTCACACACACACGCACACACACACACACTCATACACGCACACACACACACACACACACACGCACGCACACACACACGCACGCACACACACAGATTCACACTCAGGTGCTCACATTGTTCACTTGGTCTGTCTAGGTAGTGCAGTTGTAAAGGGGAATTTATCATGTCTCACTGATCAATAAGTGTGTAGTTCTCCAGGGATAGTGTGCCCCGACATTGCTTGTCATTTGTGCTCAGATTGAATGCAAAAATAAAAGTACTCTTTCTTTCTTTGTATAGGTAACATTGCCTTTGCTTTTTTCTAGCTAGAAATTAACACCGCGCACAATACCTTGTATCTGTGCAGATATATTTACACATTAAAAGGAATAGTGCACCAAAAATGTGTTTCATTATTTTGTCATTGTTTTCATCCCATCATGTTGTTTCAAACATGTATTTATATATTGTGAAATGCTAACTTTTAAATGTTATATGATTTATTATTTTATTTATAAACATAGGAAATATAATAGCACATTACTTCATATTATATATATATTGTGTACGTTTATTGTTTTTTTTTTAAATAAACATTTTATATATGATTTTAATATAATTAAATAATTTATTTATTACAATTTCCAAAATGATTTTACAACTATATATATTGTGACCCTGGACCACAAAACCAGCCAAAACGGTCAATTTTGAGATTTATACACCATATTAAAGTTGAAACAATCAGTTTTCCATTATTGATGTCTGGTTTGTCAGGAAGACAATATTTGGCTGAGATACAATTATTTGAAAATCTGGAATCTGAGGGTGCAAAGAAATAAATATTGAAAATATCACCTTTAAAGTTGTTCAAATGAAGTTCTCAGCGATGCATATTACTAATCAGAAATTAAGTTTTGATATATTTACGGTAGGAGATTTACAAAATATCTTCATGGAACATGATCTTTACTTAATATCCTAATGATTTTTGGCATATAATAAAAAGTAAATAATTGTGACCCATACAATGTATGTTTTTGTGCTCCAGGGTCACATATATATATACACTTATATACTTTTTATTTTTTATTTTAAACCTTTATTTAAAAAAATTATATATATCCACAGAAGAAAGTAAGTCATACAGTTTTGGAACGACATGAGGGCAAGTAAGTGATGACAGAATGTACATTTTTGGGTGAACTGTCCCTTTAAGAATGAAGAGTTTAACAGATGAATTCTTTTCATGAAACAAAATGAGAAAAAGTTTTCTGTGCAGGATTCCTACTGCCTTCTCTCTTCGAATATTCTGCCAAGCGTCCCTCCAGCTTTCACACATTCACCCATTTGTTTTCCGCTCATTCACGCGCTCACTCTCTCCATATGGCACTTTGCATTGTTCTGCATTGTAGAAGCTCCAGTGTCTCACAAAGGTCGTGGTAAAGGTTCATATCTCCGACTCCCTGCGGTATGACCTTTGCTCGGTGCAGCGAGGGTTCTGCAGTCGCTCAAAATCATGTCGTGGGGATCTCTCTGGGATGAGGCTCATTGCTCGCTCTGGTTTAATCCTTTCCAGACTGTTGTTTTCCTCCTCTTCCTGGCTCAGGATCGCCAGCTCGTTCTCGTAGCAGAATGTGTTGGCGCAGGGCACCACCAGGTACTTGTTTTCCATCATGTCCTTGGCACTGCAGCGCGGGGTGGACGGCACTTCGTACGTCTTGTGGAAGTGTGAGTAGTCAACCTTGTATTGGTTCTTTTCCTCGTACAACACCGGCTCGAATCGATGCCCCCAGAGGATCTCGCTAGCGAGGTAGGAGCTTCGCGCCTGCGCCGTCATCGCCGTAGCCTCCACCATTCCCTCCAAGATGACCACGATCTCAAAATCCGCCGTTTCTAGGTCCTGCTTGCTGATGCCGAACAGAGGGCTCTCCCGGTCGATTTGATGCAGGATGGTGATCGGCGAGACGAGAAAGATGCGATCAAGTCCTTTGTCGAAACCAACGTTAATGTCCAGCTGGTCGAGGGGGATGTACTCGCCTTCGGTCGTAACCCTCGGCTTGATGAGCTGCGCTCGGACGTGTGCCTCAACGATGTGACTCTTTCGCAAGTTCCCCACTCGCCACATCAAGCACAGTTTCCCGTCACGCATTGCGATGATGGCGTTTTGCGAGAACAGTAAAGTCTGCGCTCGCTTCTTGGGACGTGCCATTTTAGCCATGATTGCCCCAATCATGAAGCAGTCGATAATGCTGCCCACGATGGACTGGAAGACCACGAGAAACACCGCGAGAGGACACTCTTCCGTCACGCAACGGAAACCATAACCGATGGTCGTTTGCGTCTCGATGGAGAACAGGAATGCCCCGATGAAGCCGTTTACTTGCAGCACGCATGGCGTGAAGTTATCGTCGCCTGCTGGATTGTCCAAGTCACCGTGAAGAAGCGCGATGACCCAAAACGCCAACCCGAACGCTAACCAAGAAATCACGAACACTAGCGTGAAAACAAGTAGCATGTAGCGCCATCGTATGTCCACGCAAGTGGTGAATAAGTCCGCTAGGTAGCGCTGGGATTTCTCGTCCATGTTGGTGAACTGCACATTGCAACGTCCGTTTTTCTTCACGAAACGGTTGCGGCATTTCCGCAGAGTGTGGATTTTGCCGTTGCCGTATCCATTCATCACTCCACCGTGCATGTTCGTCAAGCGCAGACCGTCTTCCTCCGTCGACACGATGCTGTAGCACCGGTTCCGACCCACGCTCATTATCTTTAGCGCTCCTTGGCCTTCCTATCTTTGCGATCTGGTGTTCCCTCTCTTTTGGAGCGGATTAGTAGTAGTACGAGTCCAGGGTGGTGGGTGGTTCAGTCGTAGTGTTGTTGGGACAAGTCCAATCCAAAGTACAAGCCCTTCGGTTTCCTCGCATCCTTGAGAAAAAGAAACACATCATCAGTGATGCATGTTTGTGTCTGTTCATAAAACTAAAAATAAGCGTTTAGAGATAAAACGTGCGCATTAATTTACTTCCTTTAGTTTCACCTGGTTTCAGACTGTAATATTAGCTTGTCATACACAGGATGGTTATTGCATGATATTAGACTCAGATCTTACCCTATGAAACATTTGCACTAATGTAAAAATGATGTGAAAGGGGTGTTAGCATTTTGGGAGTTTGTGCATGTGCCCAGTGTGTGTTTGAGAGTGTTTGTGCACACGTGCTTGAGTTTTAAACACATCATTTAGACACTCAGGAGATTTGTGTCTGTGTGAGGCATTGGCCATGGGTGCCATCACACAATCCTCTAGAGATGCTAAGTGGGTTGAAGAGGGGGAGGGCCATGAGGAAGCTGGGGATCGACTGAAAATTAACATAAGATGTGGAATAAATTAAGGTTAGGAAGCAAAAAATAGGGAAGAGAGATAGAAATGATGTACAACAAAGAACAAGGAGGGAGGAGACCACCCCAAATCTGAAAATATGCAGTCAGCATTTAGAGAGGTTTAGTGCTTTATCTGTCTGACCTGCTTCTGTGTATCACACAGCCACGTCATTACTTCACACTTACAGTATTGCTGGCATTTCTTCACCTATTCTTCAGATTAATATCTGGAGAACACCGGTGTCATTTAGTATTATTGACATACTATTATATTATTTATAACATTTTGAATTTACATGATGATTACTGAAAATGTTTGATAGGTCTCTTTTCCAAAATGTCCTATGTCTAAATGTTATCTGTATTTACCGTTGTCCTTTTTATCATTCTTCTTAAACCTATTTAATTTAATTAAGTTGAAAATGCAGTATTTATAATTTTTCATTTTGAGTTTTATTTTTATATTTGTATTTCATTTTAATTCAGCTTTATGTCACTAAATGTTAACTATGTCAAAAGTCATTTTTATGACAATTTTTTAGTATTTTCTTTAAATTTTTTAAGTGGTATTATTTAAATAGTATTATCAATATTTTGTGTTTTTTACATTTTAAGTTTTCATTTTCATTTTATTTTAAGTATAGTTCTTTTTTTATGTGTGTTTGACATTTTATTATTTTTTTTTCTTTTAAATATAATTTTTTTTATAGTAATTTCAGTTTTAATAGTTTTAGTACTTCATATTTTATTTCAGTTAGTTGCCAAAGCTAAATTAAATTTTAAGTAAATATTTTAAATCTAATATTTATATATTATTTTATGCCAGATTTATTTGAATGACTGATTTTTGTAGACACTCTGAAGGTTAACCATTTCAGAATCTTCTGTTTGTTTGTTGTGACACTTGATAACATTATTATATAATATCAGTGGCTAGAGCATCTCTTGGCTGTCTGCAGGTAGAAGGCAAAAGGGTTACAATTAGTGGCTAAACAACATGATACCTGATCTGTTCACACACTCACTCACTCGTGCATTCATACACACAATGAAACACTGTTTCATTCAGCCTGTATCTGAGCTCTCTGTGTCTCGCATCATTTCAGCGCCATCATCGTCAGGCCTTTTACCAAAGTACAGCTGTCTCAGAGTTAGAAAGAGAAAGTTAATGCTTTAGAATTAAATCTTACAGTTAACAAAACTAAAATGCAAATAAATACTTAATGCAATTTAATGATTATGTTTTTCATGTGATATCAAGGTAGCTTAAACTCAAGTGACCTGTTGTTGCATCACCTGAAGCAGAAAGTTCATGTAAGATATTTGAAGTTTAAAGTTTTTTCTCTTCGCATTTTTGCTTTATTCAATGTAGTAATGTTTAAACAAACCTAGAACCTCCCTACAATAGAAACTCATAATTCACCAATTGCACTAGATTTCATCTCATCTCATCTCATTGTGTTGAGCAAGGACTACCTAAATTTAACATGTTAAAGAAATTAGATAAAGTCTTTTTAACATTTGTCAAACTAATTACTTATAAAAAGTAACTCTTAAAAAAAAGAGCAGTTTTATACCTGATTCAACCCATAAAATTTTGTTTTGTTAAAACATATAAAATAATAATCTAATATAATAATATAATAAAAATTCTGTTACAGCCTTACGCAAATCGTGCTTTTTATTGTTTTGTACTAAGTAAGCTTCAGTTGTACATATCTCAACACAATTAAATTAAGTAGAAACAAAATGTAAATATTGAAATGAAATACTTAAACCAGCAGAAGTTTACTTCAAGTTTGTATAACATTAAACATTATATGCACTGAGAAAAGTTGTAAAAACGGTTTTGGTTCAGAAATTCAGTAATGCATTGAATTAAACACAACTTTGGAGAATAGAAAATTGTGTAATCTTGTAAATTTTTGATTTATTCTCAACTTTGAAATGTAATAGTTTACAGTTATGTAAAGTCAAAAAACAATGAATTATTATGACTGAAAGAACTGGACTATAAGGTCGTCAGTGTAGTGTAATGATGTAATGTTGACTAATGAAACAGATGGTCTGTCTCTCTCAAATTCTCCCTGCCAGCTTTTAATCGGGTTACTGTGTGGTCAATCAATTATTTAATAATCTGCAGTGTTGAATAGCTTTTTTATCATCATGTGACTCGAGAAGACAGGTGAGATTCTGTCCAGAAAGTGTATGAGATGAATTACTGTCAGTCCAGAATTACAGACATTCTCCTGAAGTAAACTTTGACCTTGCATTTGGTTTTACCGTGAACTGACCTGAACTTCAGTATTTGTCAGATATCTTTGAACATCTTAACAGAGCGGTTCTATGATATAAAGCATATGATGATTAATGACTCCATGCATGCTGCATGCGACCTGTTTTCTGCAGTTTTTGTGCCAAGAAGTTATTTTTTTTTTACAATATTAGTAACACTTTGTGTTCTGTTGATTGCATAATTTTTTTTTAATTATGCAATGCTTGACAGATCATTTGGTAATGCACCTTCGAATGTCATTAAACTTTATTAAATTAAACTAAGAAATTCAAAATTTATATTCTGTTACAAAACTTTTTTCAGGTACTTGAAACGTAAATGCTTAGCTATGCAACAACAGAAAATAAATAAATAAATAAATGCTGTATTACATAAGAGTAAAGCTTGTGGTCAGATTGTTCGTGTCCGTGTGAAAGTGGTCTGTGATGCATTATTCATATGCATGTGGATTTTGTTCTGTTTGTTAATATTGTTTTGTTGGTTTGACAGTGGTGATTCTTGAGCATTTAAACCAGTGTATATCACTATGAAATAGCAGATGAGTTTGAGCTGTCCAGCACCACCAGGGGTCAGAGGAGATCTGACCTCTTCAACAACATGAACATGACTGTCACGCACTTTAACACACACACACACACACACACACACACTTTCATCTGCACAGTGTTTCTACTGAAGTAGTTCTTGAACAGAAGCATGTGTGAGTGCTGGACTCTGGAGACACAATTATCCTCAGACGTGAGCACAATCTGACAAAACTTCCCTTTGGGGACATTCAAGGACGTTTCTATTTGGAAAATTGATTCATAAGTCGATGCAGAAAGTTTTAGCATTTGGGTTTGTCTGTGTTATGTGCTTGTTTAGTGTGTATTTGTCATCTCTAAATGTCAGGGAGATAATAAAAGTGGGACTCGTTGGAGATAAAGACACACGTGTGAAAGTTTAAAAGAGCAGTGAATTCATTCTTGCTCTATAGAATGAAAGTACAGCTTATTTTTACTTTGCTTGTGCATTCCTATGGCATACTCTGAAAAGCATACTTAGTATGCATGAATTTCTGCTAAGTATCAGGTCATTATAATCAGGTCAGTTAACGATGTTCTGATGAAGTTCAGTGACTGATTATTCCCAGCGCACATTAAAACATTCATGCACTGAGAGTTAAAATTACTGTTAATGAATTACATTTATTTTGCATTTTATTTAATGCAAATATTGCATGTGATTGAATATTTTTTGTTATATAACACAGTCTTTTTTAATAAATCATAAAATATTGTTGTATTTGATGCAACAATAAACTCCCAGACCCCAGCTGCTGCGCAGGCTTCACGTAACCCTTTACGAGCTTTCTCTGTTTATTTTTAGAGCGTCATTTTAATTTGCATTGACAGCAGTGATGTAATATGTGTGATAACATGCATATAACTGAGATTCTAGCAGCTGGGAGTATAATATGAAATGGCAACACGTTTGATAACTGGTAAAGTTTAAAGAGATGTTGCTTACCTTGTGTTTTGTAAGTGGTCCTCGCCCTCTGAGAGAGCGTGTGTGTGTGTGTGTGTGTGTGTGCGTGCACAAAGACAGGGCAAGTGTGCTGTGGTGTTGTGGTGCGTTATCCAAACTGGAGCATTTGATGAGCGCTTGTGCAGCTCGTGATGGGGATCCAGAGCTCTGCCATCTCGTCCTCACACACACACATTGTCCATCTCAGATTCATATCCTACGTTCCACTTGTTTTTTCATTCTTCCCCTTGTAAAAGCACATATATTCCAGATCAGAAGGTGAGAACTGGCCCCAAACGCTCCGAGAATCTCTCTAGTGAACCAACAGTGAGTTCAGACTGAATCAAAGCATCATTGAGCATGTGATGGACAGAAAGTCACGAACAGACACTTGAGTTTGGAGAAGTGTGTGTCCTCCTGCTGCTCTGCTCCACTCCGCTGTCGTCTTTCCTTTCTCTACACACTCAGATCTTCTTTTCTCCCCAAAACGAGCGAGGGATATTCCCTCATGCACCTGCTGGCTTCATCTTCATCTGCCATCAGATCTATCAGTGCTGCACTTTTCTCATCTCTCTCCATCCCTCTCATCTCTCTCTCACCCCTCCCGCTCTTTTTCTCCCTCCCACGTCACAAGTGTTTCAGCGTTGTGTCACTTGATGCTCTGCTGTGGTCATATGGACACACACACACACACACACACACACACACACACACACACACACACACACACACACACACACACACACACACACACACACAGAGGCTCACTAACTTTCTCCATCTTCCCCAGAGGCTCACTAACTTCTCCGTTATTTCCCCAAAACCTCATTACTTTACTGCACCGTATTTGACTTTCAGGTTTTATATATATCCGTCACATACAGTTTGTCTAAATATATGTAATTAGCATAAATTAAAGGCAGCACAACAAATATGCATATTACAGTTAATTTTTTTATTATAAAAAACCTGTATTAATTAAATGCAGTACAACAAATATTATCATGATGAATATATATTTTACAATTTATTTTTAATTGTTTTACTGTCATTGTGCTATTGTAGTACAATCATTTTATTTAATTATAAAATTAGAATAAAGGCTGTACAACAAATATTTTGTAATGTATAAACATGATACAATTTAAATAATGCATTATTTTTTGCAATACAATAATGCAATTAGATTTTATGTGCTTGAATCTCATGGCAATAGTGTCACAATGCAGAAATGATGAATGGACTTGATTTTCTTAATGCAGAATATAATTTATTCGGTGAAGGATGCACTCATAAAGTATCATGTTCTTGATCTTCTGTCATTTTTCTGGTTTATTAAACATGGATTAATCACTCAAACTGAACTTTAGCACTCTTGATCACAATACTAACTCTATCTTTAGTAATAGTGATGCTTTTCTTCTAGTTTTCCACTGCTTGCATCCTCTCTGTCTATTTTTGAGGTGTTTCCACAACAAACTAAATCTAATATTAGCTCAGTATCTTTAATACCAGCTAAACATCAGCACTTCTGTTTTTATCCACAAAACTGTGAAGATGTCAGTTTTCATTAAAACTGTAGTGTGTGTGTGTTTGTGTGTGTGTGTGTGTGTGTGTGTGTGTGTGTGTGTCCGGCAGGCAGGTTCTGAACACTTGAAGTCTC